>NC_090885.1:53846741-53859241 GCF_036669925.1 Montipora capricornis
AGGCAGACCACAACACCGGGAACTACATGCCCTACCTACACCTGACGAGGAAAACCTGCAATCTTTTCGCTCAAGCGGTCATGTGCACAGGAAGAATGCCACTTGGAAACCCCACTGGATCTGGACGAACTGCGATTCCACTGCAAAAGCAAATCCTCCTCGAGCGGTCGTATTACGTTGAGTAGTGTATCAAACCCGTGTTATAAAAGGCGAGTATCGATCTGTCAGGTCAATACGTACATGGGTTGTTTATTAAAAGTATGGATTGCCGTACAACAACAAAGGACCGATTTGCAATATAATAATAATAATAATAATAATAATAATGATTTATTGACCGTATTTCTACATGGTAGCTTTGCAGCCATCATTTTAACTAAGTAATTTCTAACTAATCACAAACATAATGCACAAGTTGAAAACTTTTTAAAAATGTAAGATCTAAAAATGCTATAAATATTATGAGTAACCATAATTAAGGAGCCTTGTCAAGACAACTTATGAGGTTCAACTTAAGAGGGTAAATTTAAGCGCGTGCTGGCCTTGCTCTTTGAAATTTTACAACAATCATTGTTAAAAGTATCAAAGTTTGGACACCGCCTTACATTTGCGTGTAGGGGATTGAATAAAGTCGCTAATGAGTCCTGGAAAGTACCCTTAATTAGGGAATTTCTATTACAGGTGCATTACTAGAGCGCAGTGTACGTTTGGGATTGTGCCTAGGCAATTGCAAGTATTCGGGCCAAGCTTCACTAAAAGAGCTCGGTGTCCAAACATAAGGAGGCTCGAAAGGGTTTCAACACTTAGAAGACTCTCTGTTTAGATCGAATGACGCTACAACACTGTATCGCGTAACAGCAATGGTATGGTACCCTATGACACAACGATTATTTCCAAATAAGATGTGATCATTATTGTGGTGTAATAAGTTACCTTGGCAACGGGAAATCCCAGAAAAAAACCATGTTTTGGATTTAGTTGATCATATCTCGAAAAAGAACTTGGTGAGCCCCCTTTTTTATTGATGAAAAGTGATTAGAAGGCCACGATAAAGCTTTCGGCAAAGTTCAAAATAATTCTGTCAAGAGAATTCAGAGCTACCTTTAAAACATCACAAAATTAAGATGGCGTCAGTATTTTGATATATTTCCTTACTTTAGGACGATTTAGCGTGAGCATATCTACGTTATCATCACCGGTGTTGACAATACGACCATCCCAAAGAATGTTCAACTGGCTGAATAATCTCTCTACTGTGTCGAGCCAGGCTTGGTAGTCCTGAATAAGTTCCGATCGATAAAGGACCTCTAAGCAGCGGTCGAAGCTCAGTTTTTTTTCTAAGTCGCCTTTTGGCGACCTTCTTTCACAAAAAGGTCGGCAAATATAAAACGTTGGTCGCCATTTTCCCTCGATGACACACTGTGGCGTAATTATATAAAGGAAAGAACTGCTGACCATTTTGAGACAAAGATGGCCGCCTTACGATCGCTGCTAAGCGTGTACATCTATTCGCGCTGTCTTTCAACTCTTCATACACGTAGAGAAAGAAGAGAACTGCAAAAATTGCAAAGGAAATTCATAGACAATGTTTCGGTAAACCTGTTTATTTTTATTTATTTATTTATTTATTTATTTATTTATTTATTTATTTATTTATTTATTTATTATTTTCATTTTGTCTGGATCTAGAGCTTAAAAAAATATACCGATTATCACGATACCACTTCCACGCGCCGGAATAGTCATCAATTTGGCGACCTTGGCGATAACTTTAGTCGCCATTATTATTTTTTAAGTCGCTAAGGCGACGAATTCGGTCGCAGCTTCGAGAGCTGCAAAGAGCATTTTACTATGTTTATTGTGATGCGAGATCTCTAGCTACAAGTGTTCCAAATCTGGTTCTATATTCTCAATATCTATATGCTTTTTGTATAGCTTATACTTTCCGTCACATATGCCCCAACGCCACCTCCGCGGATCTTTTTGCGTTTGGGAAAAACATCACTGTAACCAGGGATGGTGACATACTGCGGTAGGAGCGCATTATCTTTAAAACATGGTTCACTCATAGTCACAACGTCAAAAGGGTACCTCTTGATTGTAGCGAGTAACTCATCAAACCAGGATGCCATGGTTCGCGTGTTTATGTGGAGTATTCGAAACTGGTCTGGATCGGCTTGGCTCCAGGCTCGCTCATAAGCTGGTATCAGAAAATGATAAGTTATGCTTATGGATGGGCAAGTTATGCTAATAGAATAGTGCTTTGATAATCCGGTTACTCCGTTACTGTTCAACTTACTGATGGATGGTGCGATTTCTCCGTTCTCATCAACAGAAAATGGTCGTAAAAAGAAAAAGACAAATCGTCGCTTGTATAGGTCCTCGTAAAATATAACACGCACTGCATTAACCGGACACGTAACTCGAAAACCAGGGTCAAAAAACGGCGGTTTAGTATGTCTTCGAAGCAGACTGTGCTTTCAAAGAGCCCTGCCTTTTTCACTCGACAGTCGCGGCGGGATAAACTGGGACCGAGCACTCCTTGTCATTTGATTCTGTACCGGAATTTCCGGAGATTTTGGTCGAATGGTAAGCGCTCCTAGGGCCCATTTCTCGAAAGTCCCGTAAACTTTGAAATTGCCAACCACTTGCTTTGGAAAGCAGATATTTTAACATGTTTTTAAGGTAACAAAAATAAAAATGACTTTGAAGTTTGACGACTTAAATCCTCTCCGTTCTTGAGATACAAAGGGAATTGTGACAGCCGAAAATGGCCCGTAAAGTTTGGGGACTTTCGAGAAAGGGACCCCTGGTCATTTGTTTCTTTCTTTATAAATAGAGGGGTGACACGCCCCCAGAGTCCGCATTTCTTTTGGTCAGCACCGGACTCTGGGGACAAGATTGGAGGTGTCTCGGGAGATGACTCGCATTTGAATGGAAGTTAATCAGCAAATTATATCTCATATTTCACGGTTCAGTAAAACAAAAACTTACATTTGCCACTTATAAAAATTGGCCAAATGGATTTCTGATAAGACTGTGTCAAAAAAAAAAAACCGTTCATCTCTCTCCAAAATCGTTTTCTGGACGTCGAATAAGTTTCCGCCATACATTTTCTCAAAGCGACTTGCAATGTTTGCCCCCTGGCGATCCCAGAACCCTTTCCGAATAAAGCAGGGATCCGATTAGTGGCAACTCATTCATTATAATTACACTTCAAGGTTAGTCCTTTTTGTTAAATGTTTAAAATTTTAGCCATAAAACTGAGCTATTTTGTATTAAAGAAAGAACTTTACATGATTAGTTGGTCGGAGTAAAACATGAAACTAATTTGAAACCCATCTAAATCTCGTAGAATAAACGCTCTATGTGCTATGGCGTACTTAACTTAGTACTCTCACTGAGCCTGGGTATCATAATGTTCTTAGTATGTGTTCTTAAAAATTTGATTAGTCTCTGGCTGGACGTTGTCACAACAAAGAGTGTACAACATGGTACACCAATATGCCACATTGATTCACGCACAGATAATGAACATTAAATCTATTTAAGACACAATAATGTACCAAACATAACCCAAAGCTGATATCATTGATCCCAAAAGCTGGGCGACCGCTGACAATGACTTAAAGGGGCTAGGTCATGCAATTTAGGCAATTTCAGCACTGGTCGAATGGTAATAGAATTAACTAAAATATCAAAATAACTTTTCAAAACTATAGGAGAACACAACACACAGGGAAGCCAAGAAGGGACATGGATGGACAAAACTGGAGAGGATTGAAATGGATTCAATTTGGTAAATTTGAAAAACGTCGGCCCACCCTTTTTTAAATTTATATCCGACTATATCAAAATATCATTTACAAAGCTAGAAAATCAATTGTTATGTGGCCGTGATTTTGCAAATGAAAGACTCTTGCTCTGCCAATTTGACGTTTAGAGCTCATAATTAACAAAATTAAACAAAATTACCTAAAATAGCGTGACCTAGCCCCTTTAAGGCCAACAACTATGGCCAAGCTTTGAAAAACTTGTAACCCATCGGTGTACGAGGTTTTGCATTCCAATTTGACAAATATTGAAAAGATCGGTGCCTGCCAAGAATGATTCATCAAGGACTACATGTATTGCAAGGTTTTTGATATTGCTATGCATCATAACACGAATCTAAGTCGAGTCCACAGCAAACTGTACGAGGAAGATAATGATTGTCTACGAATAACTAGACTATTTGCAGTTTAAAGATGATTCATTCCTTACAAATTGTGAATTAAGTTACAGGACCCTAAACTAAAATTAAATGACTTGGCTATTTTAAGGAGGCCTGAAATTTAAACCTAGCTTATTTTAGTTATCCACTAAAGCACCTCTTAAATCAGCTCGATGCACGTAACTACTGATTTGACTGCTAGTTTTCAGATAATACCTGCCAAAAATCCTCAGCAAACTGCAAAAAGGCTCTTATTTAGAATGCCAAGCATGTCAAGTTGGATTCTTGCAACATTATTAATAAAGAAGCACTTGAAACTGGAATTTTTTTACAAAACGACGAGAAAGTCTACACCGACAAATGCGAGGTTTATATTATAACTTACAACTGACTCTAGTATTTCCTGTCAATTAATTGAACTCGCAGAGGCCTGTCAGGAATGATCACTCCTCTCACGAACGGCTCCACGATCTCATCCGGAGGATAACGTATCTCAAACCGCTGGACGATCCTTGCCAAGAGCAGATAAAGCTCCAGCTCAGCAATTCGGCGGCCAAGACACATACGTGTTCCAAAGCCGAAGGGCATGGAAGAAAACACTTCTTTAGCATCGTTGAACTTGGACTTAGTTGCTCTATCACGCAGCCATCTCTCTGGTTTGAATTTCTCAGGTTGTGGGAATACGTTCTCATCACGGCTCATGGCATACAATAACATAATTATTTGTGTACCGGCGGGGATATGGAAATCTCTGATCATCATATCTTTCGGTAAAATTCGGAATAAAGCTGACGAAACAGGATACAGTCGTAAGGTTTCTCGCACCCAAGCTTTGATGTAAGGCATTTCTTCCAGAGTTGTTGGTGTAGCGATTGTTTCATTTCCCAAAACAGACAAAACTTCTTGTCGTAGGACTTCTTGTTTCTTTGGGTTCTTCGCCATCATGTACAACATCCATTGCATTGTGTTAGAGGTTGTGTCCACTCCAGCGAACAAGACATCAATCACACTTGCTAGAAAATCATCCTTGGTGATTTTTCCACTTGACAGGAGGAACTCGAAGAAACCTGCTTTGTCATAATCGGTGAACCTGGATGTTTCGCTTGACTTCAGCTCGAGTTCATTAATTCTTCTCTGTGTAAACAATTCAGCGTACTCGTACATTGTGTCAAAACTTCTGAACAATTGTTTAAACTGTTTAGTCTCATAAATCTTGAAAATCCACAAAGGCCACACACTGACGCCAGTAGTGCTGTAAAGAAATTCTCCGACGGCTTTGATGAAAGTTTGTGCTTCTGCGTTTACTTCCGGCTCCAGGCATCCAAATCTTTTTTCAAACAACATAAATGCCACAGACTCGAATGACCATTTGAAGAGCTCGTTATCAAGTTCACGGACTTCGTTATCTTTGTCTGTCCCGCTTTGTTCTCGAATAGTTCGCAGCCTGTGAATGAAATCAGTAATGATTTCGTTGAATTCAGCCGCGTAGTCTGCGACTTGTTTGGGTCGAAGCATGCGTTTGCTAAGCACGCTTCGGTGCCTGTACCATTCAGGGCCATCAGCAAAGAAAATACCGGCGGTCTTCTGTCGCTTTTCGCGATAATAGTCGATAGCAGGGAATCGAAATCGTTCTGGGTACTTCGATTCTGCACGCATAACCTTGGCGACATCAGACGGATCAGCCAACTGAACGACAGCGTTTCCACCAAATCGATGTTTGTGTATGTAACCATATTCTCTTACATCTTGCATTTGAGAAGACAACAAGCGTTTTTCAAGCCGCTCACCTCCTGTTCCAACAAGCAAAGTCCAGCCCGTCCCCACAACTGGGAGACTTTTGGGTCCGGGAATATCAGCCAAAGACTTAACGGTGTAGTCATCTTGATTCGACGAGGTCACCGTCGAAAGGGCGAGAATTCTTGTGCTATTACGATAATCAAAATTTCTCCGTAAACCCAATACGAATAATCTGTAAACTTTGGAATTTCGAGCGAGTGTCATGATGCGTACTTTACTAAATCCTTTGTATCGTTGATGATAAAAGTTTTGCTCAAGGTTTGTGCTATGAGATTTGCTCTTAATTAAATCTACTGCACAAACAAAGGAATGCATCTGCGGTCGATCATTGTTCGGAGGGGTGGAACTGAGTACCATGAAAAACAAGGATTGGGTGACGAAAATGGATAAATGGGCTTTCTTTTGACTTTGCGCTCCTAGCGAATATCTCGAAACAAAAGGAGGAACAATACGGCGGTGCATATCTTTTTTTGTCACTGATATCAAGCCATTATTGTATTATAAGTAGAACCAAATTAATGTTCTCCAAAAGAGATAGAAAAGCAGGAGGCAAAAGACTTCTATGAAAATTTACACATGCACAAATACGAAGGATCTTAAATAGTGGACTGGATGGATCGTCAATTGCAGAAAAAGTCATAGTAGACATAGTACGATAGTACGTATACAGATTTTTTCTACTAGATATAAATCGGTTTCAAAATAGTTTCATATGTATTTCCCCCACTAATCAAATAAATTTCCATCTTTTTTGAAAAGAAAAAAATGAATCAGGTTCAACTTATAATAGAATAATCCCTTGATTACAAGTGACAAACAAGACATGTGATTCGATGGAGGCGCATATTTCGCCAAATTCAAAAGAAAAGCCATTTTAAAAAAATCCTTACGACACAATCGACCACTGCTGTTGTTTTTGTTTGTTCAGTGCCGTGCCCTTTTAAATACAAACAAAGCTGCAATTTGCATGAGTCGTTTAGTCCATTCATAGGCAGCCCAAGTTCGCGTCACTAGAGAGCGTGTAATAATTAATTACTAGTGGGAAGATGACCTTTGAGTAAAAGCGGTGTTGCGTTACAGAAGTCAAGGCTGCACACTACGATTCCGACCGTTGTTAGCTCAGAGGCGGTTTGCCACTCGAAAATCCATCCCAGCTGCGATTTTTTCACGCAAAGCTAAAACCACATCATTCGTCGTCAAAAATCCCCACACACTTGGCTGGAAATGAGCATCTTCAGCTTCGATTCCACGATAGCTGATGAATTTAACAGCTGCTGATAACCGAACAGGACACGGAGCTTGGGTCCGAAGTCAAATTAACTCCACGCGATGAGGTACAGTCATTTCATGTACCACAGCGGGGTGAGCGGCTTCTCCAACAGCTCCATGGTTACGAGTGACGCTGTGGGAATGGGGTACCACAGCGGGGTGAGCGGCTTCTCCAACAGCTCCATGGTTACGAGTGACGCTGTGGGAATGGGGTACCACAGCGGGGTGAGCGGCTTCTCCAACAGCTCCATGGTTATGAGTGACGCTGTGGGGATGGGGTAAGTGTTGTACCTCATCGGGTGGAGTTAATTTGACTTGGGACCCAAGAATGCGAATAAAACTAAAAACTAAACTAATTAAAATTTTAGAATCCAACCTAGAGCACATGATCTGCAGGAAAACTTAAGTCCAGGCCCCAGTTCTCTATCCAGTGAATAAGTCTTTACAAAACCAATTGCGCTATCCAATAGATAGCGATTTATCTGGTGGGTAGTGTTATCCGCCCTCTGAACAACGAGGGCCAGATATCTTCTTCAGTACATGTGTGGTCTGCGTTAATAATAATAATAATAATAATAATAATAATAATAATAATAATAATAATAATAATAATACTTTATTAAATAATCAACAACTTTATTCACAATTTTCATCTTCCTACCTACTTAAATGTACAAAAACAATAATCATTCTTGATTGTTCAAATTCTCTCGCACTGCGCAAATTTAATACTTATACTAAATAATAATAATAATTATCACAAAACACTATTTACAATTTCTTTCGATCAAAAAGAAGAGCACTTAGATAATAATCTCGTATAAGAACTTTGTTAACAACAGTAACAAAAATGTTTCAAAAATGTACTACTACTACTACTACTACTACTAATAATAATAATAATAATAATAATAATAATATGGCATGGTTCACTGGAGGTAAAACATCTTTACTCTAGAAAGAAGGAAACTTCACAAGCGACAACCAATGGCCAATTACCTGCCTCAACACCATATATAAGTGGTTCACATCTTCTATGCTAAGGCCTATGGACGATCAGAAGAAGAGGTGCTACGGAAGGATGTAGTCGCACAATCTACATATTGATAGAATGGTTACTCAAGATTGTCATCGAGGTAGGAGGAATTTAAGCATGGCATGGATAGACGTGACCAAAGCGTATGATTCTGTTGACCACGACTGGCTATGTGAGATGATGGTTGTACATCGCTTTCCAACATGGATAAGAAAAGTGGTAACCAAGTTATGCAATTCATGGAATACCAAGATCGTCACAACAACCAAAATTGGGCAGGAGGTATCAGATGTAATCCACTTCAACAGAGGACTTCCCCAAGGAAGTCTGGAGAATAGTCGACAAGAAGATGAAGTAGCCTTTAAAGTTACATCTGATGTTTATCTGAACAGATTGTCCATAATATGGTCAGGTCCACTGTCTGATTCCCATCGTACTCTGGTTACCAATCAGTACGCTCCTCGCGCACTAAGCTATTTAATGTGGACGCAACATCTACCATTACAGAACTTAGGCAAATTGATCGTGAAGCTCGTAAGATCATTGCGGAACAAGGAGGTAAGCACCCACTTAGTTCAGCCGCGTTGTGCTACCTTACAAGAGAATCAGGAGGCCGAGGGTTATGATCGGTAGAGGCAGAGTACAAGGCTATTAAAATTAAAGGCGCATTTAATCTGTTCAAGAATAATGACAACACTGTGGAACTTGTACGCCAGTTTGAGAACCGGTCAATAGAGCTCGGACATAATTCTATGGTTAAGGAGGCTGCTAAGTTTGGCCAACTTTGATTAACTCAAGTTAACGTTTGTCTACCATAATCGATCCTCTATGCCGCAACGACGATGGGGAGAATGTCCCAGATGCAAAGATTAAGAAAAAAGTGAAAGACGCTCAGCAAAACCAACTCAAAGGAGAGATTGTAAGCTAGAAGTGGAAAGGGAAGTTGACTGCCTCGAGATGGAGTGACCCAGTACAAAGCCAAGGCTGCTTCAACTGGTTAAGTAAATGGAAGACATGTCCAACACAAGTGATCACAGGAATCTACGAGATGTACGAACAACTGCTTCCAACTCGTGTATACTAAAGCAAGAAGACAAGAACTGGTAAAAAGAATGATGTGATGTGCAGATTATGCGATAAGGCACAGGGAACCGTGGCACATATCTTAGCTGGATGTTCTGCACTTGCGCAAAGCAAGTATCTGCATCGTCATAACTCGGTATTGAAATTCTCTTCTTTGAGATACTTCACCAGCTAGACCTTATAGATAGTGTACGAGGTTGGTATTCTCAAGAAGAACCGAGGCTGGTTTACAAAAATGAGTATGCACAAGCCTTCTGGGATATTCCACTATTTGCTGAACTTGTGGAAGTTAGGAACAACAGGATAGATGTACGAATTGTGGATCGCAAGAAGAAAGTAGTTTCTATGTTAGAGATAAGCTTTCCGTGGATGGAGAATAGAGAATCAAAAATGTAAGAGAAGACACAAAAGTACGCCCCCTGAGGTTGGAATTAAAAACACAAATCAAGGGATTCAAGATACATCAGCATAACATCATTTTGGATGTATTAGGACGATATTCTAAAGAACTTGAGGACACTGTAAGGCAGCTGATTGGAGCAAGAAGCAAAGATGTGCTCCTAAAGATGCAAAAGTCTGTTCTCTCAAACAGTCTCCACATTGCACGATCCTGACTTTCCGTGTTATTTTTTTGGATAATATCAGAATTTTTTAATTATTTTAATTTATAGTTATGTAATAATTGAGTTACGTACGTTGGATTACAGTCCATTGTAACTCCCAGGTTTATCGCAGACTTAGATGATGTAATCTCCTTGCTGAGTAGTGTAATGCTTATATCATCTGTTATCTTCGTCAGCATCTGTGAAGTCCCCAGAACCAGAAGTTTTGTCTTGTCCAGGTTAATGAGTAGACTGTTCTTGCAACACCATGCGGCTATATTCCGAAGATCTTCTGTCAGCTGATCTGCGGCTAAGGTGGCATCGCGTACATGCAGGAAATGAGAGGTATAACTGTGAGTCATCAACATAGCACTCTAACGACCCCTGTGTTGTATTCTGCATTTTCTGTTCTTTGTTCAAGTCAATGATGTAATTTCCACTCTTTTTGAGGAAGAACATCAAGGTTGGCAGGTAATCCTACCATAATCAGGTTATTTACAGGGGCACCCAACGATAATCTTCGATAAAATATGTCTTCGGGAGAGTCAAACTGTTCTAAGAATTTTGGTTCTACGTTGCCAAACAGCTATAGATCTTTTCTACTCAAACTTCACCTAAAAGATTCGCAACCAGGGAAAAGTAGACCCTTCCTTTTTCGGAAGGGATATTTTTGACACTTAAAAAGGCCACCTAGCAGTTTTCATTTGTTTGAGCAAATGGTTTGCTGGGAAGTTCAATTTCTGAAACGAAGATATCACTCCATAAAATTTTCGACACTTCAATTTTCAACGAAGATATCCGAACACAGTCTTTATACATTACAAGGAGTCTAGAAATGGCTCTCAAAGGCTTTGGCTTAATTTGCTCGTTGGGTGCCCTTTTATTAAGGGTAGGCCAGAAATGGTAAGCATGAGAGTAGTGGCTGCCAAGTAAAAGGGAACAGAATAACCCATTACCAGAGTTTGATTTGTGCAAAGGTTAAAAAAGATCGATAATTTAATAAAGTAAATGACACGTGACCACAACACTGAAAAGAAAAGGGTTAGATGCAGGACTCAAAAAATAATATAAAGATTTAGCCAAGACTAAAAGTGGAGCTTCCTGGTTATTTATTCTTACTGCCTGTAGGGTTAGTGAAAATAAAAGGTTTCGAATTGTCCGCGTTTGATGTTTTCGGTTGCTGTTTTAATAATTAATTCATTTTCTTTGCTTTCTTCTATAGCAAAAGTCATTGCCTAACTAGTGAATTCCACGATAAATTTTACGCTAAAAACCGATATCGCATGAATCACGAAGTGATGAGTGAAAAAGTTGTACCTCAATCAACTGGTCTTCGTCGAAACAATCTTCATCTACACCATGATTTTCAACCGAATCCTGAATTGGACTTATCTGGCTGACTGTCGGTGAAACTTTCCGGTAGGAAACTGATTGGTTATAGCTTCGAGGTGGCAGGGTTTACTGCAGTTATGACATTATGAATTTGTTTGAATTTGTCGATAACCTGGCTCTGTTCCTAAAACGAAACCGATTGCATTTTCATTTCTTACGTTAGTTTTTCAGGTGTTCATAATGGGGAGTTATTTTCCTCATGCAAGCGAACATTTTATCGGCCTGAAGATTCCGTGCGGGTTACACCACATAGGAGTTATTTTCGTACTCTCGCAAGCCAACATTTGTAGGCTTGGCGTAACCCACGTCTTGGCGTAACCCACGCTCCAAGGTGTCATAAAGTTATACGTAATCGGTTATGTAAATGACAACAAATCGTGAAAGAAAAAAATATAGAAGTGGCAATCAGGCTCAGAACGCTCATATGCTTTGTGAGTCAACACCTTCTCAGCAGCGACACTATTTAGGGATTCCACTTCCCTTCCTCCCAGTACAGGATTAAAAACGTGAAAAGTATATTAGAAAAAAAAAGCCTTAATCAGCCAAGCACCAAAGAGAAATCAAGTAAAAAAGACATCTTGTTTTACTTTGGTTAATACACAAATTAAATACTGTAAGAAACAGACGACTTTTTTAAAAGACATGTTTCGGCATGCTTATGCCATCATCATAAATGATGTCTTTTAAAACGTTGTCTGTTTCTTACAGTTTTTATCATACTTGCTACTATCGCGACCTTACACAAATTAAACCAAAGAAAACGAATCGAGCAGCCAATCGCCATTCAGTATTCTGACTGTGATTCCTCGAAAAGGAGAAGTAAATTCTGATCGTATTGCTGTGCTCAGCCTGATTGTTTCCATTTGCAAATTTAGTGGCATTAAAAGAAATACCTGTTAGTTAAACTTTCACCATTTTCCAAATTTTACCGGTGATTCCGATTGACTAAACAACATTTTGCATCCCATCGCAAAGCCCATATAGGGGCCATGTGTCTAAAGGAACATGTGGTTTCCGTAACGCGGTTTGAATGATGTGTCGCTAAGACCAATGCTGGTTTGCTTTGAGTGGGAAGTTGTGACTTCCGCTTGATAGATGCACTTTCCTT
>NC_090885.1:53864241-53894241 GCF_036669925.1 Montipora capricornis
GTACTTCAAGGTAGCACTTCCGAGTGTTACCAAATTGTACTGCCTTATCACCCCTCCACTACGTGAAGACTAGTACTCTGGAAAGTCTTTGGTCTACTGCCAGGAATCAGTATCACAAGCTGCAACTGAAATTGACAGCGATTCGTAAGGGATAAAAAGGAGAGCAACCCTTCTCTAGATCTGTCCCGAATGCGCAGGGCTTCGATTTTGGAGCATTTCGAATGCTACTTTTCAGCGCGTTTTCATTTTTTTTGAGCAAGATTTGAGTATTTGAGCACTTTCTACATATTTTGAGTTTGGGCTGGATCAGAGCAGCATTGTGTCCTCAAGAACAATTTTCAGTCGCAAACAGGTATTCGTTTGGGGTCGTGAAATGGAGTATCAATTTATCACACAAGACGCAATACGAGTGAAAGGAGCCTGAGTATGTATATATGTTCTACGAAAAGGATTGGTTTTTTACTTGAATGCAGAACTACATGACCCAGGGACGGGCCGATCCCTTGCTTTTGGCCCTGGCCCACCAGCTTAGGGTATTATCTAAATTTGGAATACAGGCCCCATCCATAACAATGACGGAAACAGCCAAATACATACTATTTTACACTGAACTACTGAAGTCGCCACAGTTAGAACTTACCGATTAGCATGCCGAATATTCTGTGAATCTTGAGGCAGCAAAACCATCAGTAAGCTGAGGACAGCAAGTGAGCCTGGTACAAGTGAAAAGACGTGATGCACATAATCACCGCAGTCGTTGCATTCGTCTGATAAGGAGCTGAAGATAACAATTGTTGTAACGTTACTTAGGATACATCATACACTGGACTATCCTGTATAACCTTATAAGGCGTCAGGCCTCGACTAAATGATCAGACTGTTTAGTTCACTCAAAACACATAATCGGTGGCTGCTTTATTATTATCATCATCATCATCATCATCATCATCATCATCATCATCATCATCATCATCATCATCATCTTCATCATCATCATCATTATTATTATTATTATTATTATTATTATTATTATTATTATTATTATCTTGTTACGCTCTACTTAAGTTCGGAAAAACACTGCTTGGGGGTATAAGCAGTTGCCCTGTATGAGGTATTATCGGATCCATTTCAGGTTAAACTGTACAATGCACAAGAAGCACTCAGGTGAAAAAAACAAAGTATGAGCGAGAAAGCGTTTTGTATGAGAACTGCATGATACACGCATACATTTTTCCATCGGTATGCAATGATGCTAAGCATCTTGATGGGGATTATTGTACCTTTCGTCAGGAAAGAAACTCTGGATAATGATTATTGCAGATCCTCCTGCGAGACTAGCTGTGGTACCCAGGAAAGAAAATACAAAACCAGACGTGTTCTGTTGAGAAAAAGAAAAAATTATTTTAGAAACTCACGCGAGCAAGCCGGATGTGTGCAATGCCGAACTGCACTTTGAGATTTCCTGCTGAGTTAGGGTTGGGGTTAGGGTTAGGGTAAGAGTTTAGCCTTGTCTTTTCTGAGAATTAGGGTTGCGCGAGCGGTCGTTTTGTTTCGATTGATGTATAAGTTAAAACTGTTTCTTTGCTCCAAGGTTTCAAATAGTGGGAGGGCGATTGTCGACATTAGCTTAGTACGCATGCGCAATATCGATTTAATATGCCATCAGTTTCGTGGCTGAGAAGTTTAAAGCATTAAAATAAAATGAAGGGTAAACTCCCGTTACAGCAAATGATGATGCGAAGCCTATGGCCACGGTAGTTGCCCTACAGGTTAAAATAAGTTAATTAGATAAGATGAAAACGAAGAAATCGTTTAATAACAAAAGGTAAGAAACATAAACTGTTAGTTATTCAGCTGTGAAGTCAGTCTTGACATCTTTTATAAAGCAGGCTGTAATTTCTTGATAAAGAAGACCGCTCTGGCAACCACTAATGTCCAAAAATTGACCTTAATTAGATACAAACCCAATTTTGAAATCCAACGCGAAGTGTCCCTTTAAGTCTAAGCATTTGCTTCCTGTTTCCAACAATAAGGTAAGGATAAATGGTTAAGGTAAATGCAGCTGTTTATTTGGTGACACTCTGTATTCCGAGACACTAGAGATGTTGATGTTGGGGAAAAGAGAAAGGGGACACTTTGTGACGCTTATTGAAATCGCGGAGCATCTAGTTAGGTCCAAACACCTTTTTTCAAAATGGCCGCCATTTAGGTATTATTTTGTTTTTATTCAAATTAGACGTCGAAGCCTCGTTCAAGGCAAAATATTCTTTTGCATTTTAAGCTTAAGAACGAGGCATCAAGAGCTAATTTGAATAAAAACATAAGAATACTTAAATGGCGGCCATTTTGGAAAAAGGTGTATATCTCTGGCAACACACTTACTTTATTGTTTCCAATAAGTTCATTCGAAAAGTTCAATGCATTGACACTCATTGAGGAGAATCCAAACCCAAGTAAGACTGCTGCTGGGTAAATAAGCACACCAGGGCACTGGGGGATAATATAGAACAGCGCGGCAGCTCCAATGACCACCAGGCTTGCGAAGATGAAAGACGCCTGCAATTAAAATTTGTCAAATTAGAAATTGCAATCAAGGGTGCACTAAATTTCACGTTGAATGCTTAAGAGCTTTTTCTAAGTTTGTACGTATCATACTTTGGCATAATACCTTACTGTTTGCATGGTTAGCAGCCAAAAATTTCACCTGAGATCAGATAATTCTTGGCAAATTCGTTCAATCAAATGTAGTACGCTGAAAGAGCTCGATGATCACAGTTGTTTTGAACATGTTGCCGGCGTAACGATTCGATCTGCTTCTAGCCGTTTGCGCAAACGAGTAATATGTGGCAAATTTGTGGGATACTACTCAACCAGAGTATTGAATGATGTTTGTGTCCTGCAGCGCACGATTCTCGAAAGTACCGATACTTATCGGGTGTCACAATTCTCTCTTCAGAAGGGGTTTCGACAAAACACTGACCCCCGGTTAACTGACCCCCTTACTGACCCCCCTACTGACCCCCTATAAAATCAATGGGAAAATGAATACTGCTTACTTAAGCCTCAACAACCCTTTTTAAACAGCATTGTTCAACAGTATTTAAGTCTAAGCACCCATTTTAAAAAGGTTGGCTTACATGAAGTAATCGGCCATCACAACAATAATCGAAAACTAACCTTTTTAAAATGGGTGCTTAGACTTAAATACTGTTGAACAATGCCGTTTAAAAAGGGTTGTTGAGGCTTAAGTAAGCAGTATTCATTTTCCCATTGATTTTATAGTGGGTCAGTAGGGGGGTCAGTAAGGGGGTCAGTTGACCGGGGGTCAGTGTTTTGTCGAAACCCCTTCAGAAGAAAGAGGTTTTATTTTGAAACCATGCTAAAAGACCAGCTTTTTAAAACTAGTGGATTGCAATATCACAAAGGGCTTTTCGGGCTCGAAAAGCTATCAAAACTTTCGAGAAACGGGCCCCTAATTCTCTAATTTCCGCTTGTACTGGTTAGATCTCTGTAGACATGAAGACCAAATTGCAAATACAACAGGGGTTAAGTAGTACTTCAGCCGCTCACATCTGCAAAGCATATAATCAGATCGAAATTCTGTGATTAACTGATTTAAGTCGTTGTATGCAAATATGGACAAACGTCAAAAAATATCGGTATCTTCGTGATGGAAGTTGATAGAACACATTGCAGTAATTATAAATAAGGTATGAAAGAAAAACAAACTGGTGGTATGCATGAATTGTGATACCGGTGTCCGAGAATTCTCTGTTGTAAATGACATTCAAGTGTAAATGGCAATTTTCTTTGCACTTTTTCCTGTCTGCTTGTACAATACCTTACTCCCTGTCTTCTCAGCAAGTTTCTTTGTTAATCCAGTAGAGATTGCAGCACTAAATAAGACAGCAAGTGGAAGATAGGCTATGGCTTCCTGAAGGATATAAAAGGCGTTTCAACCTATCACTAAATAATCCATTTTAATCCTAATACTCATGGATTTACTTTGAGAAAAACAAAACATCAGCAAAGTTCTTATAACTGAAGATGAAGCATATTAAATTAATGAATAGCAACAGTGCAACTAATACGAGAACTAGTAGCGAAGAAAAAACAAACAAAGAAAACGCACGATTGAAATGGTAGAATTCCCTTACGGGTGATCAGTTTGCATGGCTATAAAATTTAAATCCATAACAGCGAATAGTATTTAACACTCTGGCTGAAAAAAACTTTGTACAACGAATGTAGGCTGACCAAACCTTATGCAAAAAGACAGTTATATGACAAATACGAGAAGAAGAAAAAAAGAAAAGCGAATGAGGTATTCTGTGTGTCTGATCTTGGTATGAGAAGCGTTGCTTGAAAAAAGAGGAAGAAAGATTACCAAACAGTGCCAAAAAATAGCAAGGCTGGCCTAACGGGAAAGATGGTCATGTCCCTAATTACATGCACCAGGATTTCAATAAGCGTCACGAAGTGTCCTCTTGCCCTTCTTCCCAACATCAACATCACTCGTGTGTCAGACCTTGTTCCAAAATGGCCGCCATTTAAATATTCTTTTGTTTTTTATTCAAATAAGCCCTTGATGCCTCGTTTCAAAAGAATATTTTATCTTGAACGAGGCAACAAGGGCCAATTTGTATCAGCATAAATCAGCGGCCATTTTGGAATATGGTGTATTACTGTCACAAAGTGTCCCTCAAATTCTGCTCCTCAGGCAGGAATAAACAGCTGCTTTAACCCTAAGCTAAAAATAACGCTAACCTTTATCCTTACTTTATTGCTGGAATAGTTAGCAAAGGCTTAGACTAAAATGGACACTTCGTGTTGGATGTCAAAACTGAGCCTGCATCTAATCAGGTGCATTCTGGAGATGCTCTACTTGCAAAAATCCCATAATACACCTCTTTTACCCCCCAAAAATGTGCATAGACATTGTTTTCGATTTCTCTTGAGACATGTTCATGTTCCAGGAGAAATTGCAAACAATTATTATGCAAAATTTTGGGGAGTAAAAGAGGTGACGTGTATTATGGGATTTGTGCAAGTAGAGAATAAGTGAAAGACAAAATGCAACCGAATTAGGCAAATCACTCAATTGAGCGAAGGATAACTCTGAATGACAACACATGGGACTGGTGCATGTTTACCTACGAATAGTGTGTTGGTGCTTAAACGCCCAACAAGGGCAGATGGATTGAATATTAATTTGTTGACTCTTCCTCTAAGATTATCGGTTAATATGGTCAACCATCTTTATCTTTTGTTTGTAAATGCCCGCTTTAAATACAATACCTTTTTGAACTTCAGGGTATCGATAAGAAACAAGGGAAGATAGTAGTACGAAATATCTTGTAGGACTTTCGTACAGGTGTAAACAAAGGCGACCTGAAGGAGAATTTTAAAAAAGAGAGAAAAAAAATTAAAAGAGAAATGAAGTTAGTAGTATAGGAGTTGGGGGTATGAGATCATTTTGTAAAAATGCTCTCATCCCAACCCAACTCCATACTACTTTACATTTGACGGTTACATATTTTTGATCTCGTATTTTCGGTCTCATATTCTTGGAAATCTATATGGTTTATATTTCTGCGAATCTATGCCGTGGCGAGGCAGAATGGATCCAACGCAAAATTTATTTTGGAACTATATGTTATTTAAAATGCGTGACTTTCTTAGAAAAATCACAAAGCATGGCATTCTCGGAAATAAATAAAGGGGGTTTCCCCGTGATTTTCAACCAATGAAAAGTTAACCCATAAATTAACCAAAACCGAAAATACAACCAAATGGTTCAAATTTTTGGTTTTTTTCTGGTTGGACATTTTGTGTTCAATCCTTTAAAAGAAATGTTATTTTAGTGTGTTAATGTTGTAATGACCGTATGCATGACTTGTCACACCATTATTGTGAATGTACCGCTTGTCATCGAAGCAAGATAATGATACTTTATTAAGCTCATAGCTTCCAACTACTAAGTTGCTTCTAATCGTTTTCATGGTGTGATGCAGTTGCTTGTTATTAAACAGTACGTTTTTATAATTTTCATGAGTTATGTTCTTTTTGATGATATTCTTTTTAATACCCTTAGCGGTCTTTCCGCCTTTGTCAT
Organism: Montipora capricornis; assembly: GCF_036669925.1. Classification (NCBI taxonomy): domain Eukaryota; kingdom Metazoa; phylum Cnidaria; class Anthozoa; order Scleractinia; family Acroporidae; genus Montipora; species Montipora capricornis. Next base: position 53,870,357 of record NC_090885.1, read on the forward strand.
TGTCTTTCATATATGAATACATTTTCGATCGCAATCCGACGAATTCGGTTATTGGTATACCTGCTGCCTCGTCTTTGAATTTACCGATTACTTTTTTGTTTGTCTTGTCGAAATATTGTGAATCTTCGGGATAATCACTGTTATCGAATTTGTCTTTATCATTCCAAAAGTCTTGGTACGCATCACTGGTTTCAATTTCATAGGTCAAGCTGTCTGTGTCTGTGAATAATAATTTCGCTTTGCTACCGTATTTTTGTTTGATGTAGTTATAATGAAAATCATACATTAGTGTCTTGCTAAGATCTAGGATACACATACCCACATATGCCGGCCTGTTTAGGGTTAGTGTTTCTTTGATTTTATGCACTGCCACTAGATTTTTATTGAAGATCTTACTACTAACATATGTTGGTTTGGCAGCCATTTTTGACAGTTTGTTTTTATCAGTTACTAATCTGACATCTACTCGCTTTCTGATATTTTCCATTGTTTTCCCAAATACACTGTTATTCATAAGCTTGAAGAAGTCTTTTTCAAAAGCATTTTTAGCATTGGTTCTCTTCTGTGTGTTGAAATCAATGTATTCTTTCAACCATGGTGACTGATTGAACTTTAGAACTCGATGGATTTTGGTTATTTTCAAACCAAGATCGGTGTACAATTGTAGGTTCCTATAATGAAGAACATACTTTTCTTTGTTGCTTAATGTAGGTATCAGTTTATGAACTAAGCCAGTTGACACTTTGAATTTATTGGCTATTTCTTGGCAATAATTAGAAAGCATATCTTTGTTGACTTTGACCTTTTCGGCTGCTAGCGGATAATCATTATGCAGATCGTGTAATTCTTTGGGATATTCCAAATCAACTTCTAATATCAAACCTTTATTGCTATCTTCTTTATACTTGGCTAGGTCTATCTTATCAATCTGGTTTTTAGCCAACCATTTAAAACCACCAGTTGGAAGGTATTGGCTCATTGCCCAACCATACAGATTGTTAGCATCTAGATACATTATATACTTTGAGGGCGCCTTCTCATCATACGTTTTCATGTATCTATTATTAGCTTTGCCGTATCGATTTGCTATGTATGATGTACCACCACGCATGCCCTTTTCGATGAATTGAAACATATCAATATCAGTCATAAGCTCCAATTTAATGTCAGTCATCTTTAACATAGCATCCCAAGAAAGCCCAGGACTGGTAAAATAATGACAGGGGTCTAGTTTGTAGTATTGCAGACAGGTCTTTCGAAAGTTTTCAAACACATCAGCTAACAGAAGGATGTCAGATTTAAGATATAAGTCATGGTACTCACCCATATTTTTTAGATCAAAAGTGTTCCATACATTTTGAGCATGTTTGTGTTGATCACCTGAGATATGCTCATCATTTAATATACTGTAAAATTCTTCTTTTGGTGGCAGCTTTTCATTGAATTTTTCAAAACTGTCCATAAAGTCATATGGGTATACTCCCTTCTTACTCATCAAATCAAGCTCTTTACCTTTGAATTTTTGAGAAGTATATATTAATGCTTCTTTTGGTAGGTTGCTCACCAGTTTATCAAGACTTGAGCTCATGAATTGAAAACTATCAATAAAGGTCAGATGATTACCAAGCATGAAAGCCATATACTTTTCCATGTTGTTTGGTATGGCATTGATATTCATTTGGCATGTTTCACCTTTCTTGTTTGTGTATGTATGCTTTTTAACTATCTCACCAATTTCTTGCATTATAAAATGACTGTCATACCCACGGAGATTGTGAAACATAACTGGTATTTTCTCAGTCAATCTGAAATTTAGGTTACAATCTTGGTGAGCTGATCCTCTGTATTTACCTGTGATATGGCAATGGTCTCTAACTCTCACATCATTTTCATTGTATTTTTTATTGCAGATATGACATTCATTAGCTTTTTGAAATTCTTTTTCATCATCTTCAGTCATTCTCAATGGTTTATTGAAATATTTTTTCATGATCTTCTTGCAATATTTAACTTCCTCTAGCATAGCATCCATAAATTTGTAAACAGCTTTTTCACCTCTATAAATTTGTACTGGTTTTGTGTATTTATCATCATAACAACACACAACCTTATATCCATAACCACAGTCTGTGTGTCTCTGATAAGCCTCTGTGTACGATTTATCATCATTAGGTTGGCAACCGGATATCTTTTCTGTTATAGCTTCAAAATCTGCATAAATGACGAATGGTACTGGTAGTTGTTTATGGAAATTATTGAATTTTAGTATGTTATCATCTTTTGTTGGCATTTTGATAGCTTGTGTGCCATTTACTTGTATGCAGTTTTCTTTATGATCAGTTAATACTCTTTCAGAACTGAAACATTGTAAGCAATGCATACAGAAGTGCTTCCTTTCCTTGTGTTTTGTTTGATTGTACATGAATTTGTTGAAATCTTTGATCAACACATAATGCTTGTTTTCATTTTCTGTTATAAGAAGCAGATTCATACAATCTTCATACTTTTCTTTTGACACATAAATGGGATATTTTTGTTTGTTTTCATAACCAAATACATTGATGTTAATTTCATTTTGCTTTTCTATTTTGTTGTACTGTTTGGTAGTCACTGGAAATTCAATTCCTGAATAATTCAAATTTTCAATGAATGCTTTGTCTGATTTTTTGATTCTCTGTGGGTATTTGTCTTGAGGATTAAGATGTCTTATGTGGCACCACCTGAAGCATTCATTATCCTCATTTTTCATGTTGATCAATCCTTTTGCACTGTGTTTGAGTTCATTTGGTAATTTGATGTAAGAAGATCCTTTCATTGGCTCGTATTTTACCACATTGATATAATGATTTTCAACAGATTGAATAGTCCAACCAGATCCCTCTGAAATCCAAACTGCAATCTTGTTTAGTATGACTTGTTTTGACAAAGATAAAGCTAGTTCAATTTGTGGGTCATTTGTTATTGTTTGTGGTTGACTGTTGAAATAAGCCGTTTTGATGATTTTTTCTTCTCGCCCTGTTTGCTTTTCAAATGTTACTCTAAGTGTTTCAACAAACTTTAGACCTTTCATTGATTTTAATATTTTTTCGATATGGATGGCAACAGCCTTTCTTGTATTTTGCAGTTGCATAAGTGGGTCTTTGCTGTTTTTTATGTTGATTTCATAAGACTTGGTGAACCCTTTTAAAGCTTTGTTCGTTTCTTGTATTATGGTCCTTGGTGATGGAACGGGTTGTTTTTTGGTTCTTGGAGCTGCCACTGGAGCAAAACGCTTCGTCCTTGGAGCAGGCACCGGTCTATATCCATCTCGGAACTCTGGTGGTGGAAGAATTATGTTTTCTTCATAATTTCGCACCATTTGCCGCACACTCTTACGAGGTGTCGGTATTGGCCGTCGGGGACCAACTTTTGTATCGTCTTTGGTGATTAATTTTTTGATAAGATTTATCAGGTCTTTTTTGCTTAGATTTTCTAAACTGGTATGATTCATAACATTACTTGAGATATTATTTTTCATTCTCTATCTTATATAACAATCGACATTCTTTTAAATACTTTATGGATTTTTAGTTGAAACCAATCTGGTACGATTGATTTTAACTGTAAAAATTTGACAAACTATATATTTTCCAATTCATGAATTTTCATATGCAGTTTGTGTTTCTCACTTTTGAGATGCTGATGTTTTCCTCTCATGGCATAATTCTTTCCATTGTTGCATATCACACAATACCATTCTGTCTCACGACCATATTTGTTTTTTTTCTCTTGAATCTCTTTGTCAGTGAATTGTTTCTTTGGACCTCGTTTTGAAGTTTCCATATTATATACAGAGACATTATTCTTTTATATGGTTTTAATCAGAATCATCTTCAGAATCATCTTCAGAATCATCTTCAGATTCATCTTCAGATTCATTTGGTTTGTATTTGCTGAAAGCTTGTTTTATCTGTTGCAACATGTCGTCGTTTATGTCATCGGGATCCATTACAAAGATTTTTTTTCCATCTGTTACCATGACCATTAATTTTTTATTGAAATGCACCAATTTCAATTTAACGGGTGGATGAATGACAGACAACACATCGGAATAAATCAAATCTTCCAAAAAGACTTTCAACGAAGGCTCACGAATTACATGGGACATTAAAGCATTGAATAATGATTTTGGGTTCATATACAATAGGATTATATTAGTTTTTCACTTCATCCTTGCAACAATTTCAATGGTGCCAAAAATTTACGGTATCTTTGAAATTCTCTGAATAAAAAATCCATTTTGACATCTATGATGTGAAACATTTTCCCGATTTCTTTCTTTGGTCCTCCTGTTTTCAATGCTTTGATCAACAATGGTACTGCTTCTGAATGAACATAATGCATATAACCTGCGTTCCTGACCACTATTTCACAAATCATTTCTGTGATCACTTTTCTTACAGCCATGGTTTCAATTATTTGGCTTCCTCTGAACATATACTATATGTTTCGATTATCTTTTACACAGATTCATCACTGTCTTGTGACGCAAAAGATTCTGGCGAACTTGGGCAACTAAAATCCGATTCGCTTTCTTGTGATGAAAAACTTTCCGGTGAGGATGGTACCCAGTCAGAATCCGACAGATGGGAATCCTGATCGCTCTCATAATAGAAACCAACTTTTTCTTCATTTTCAAACTTGTCCATATAATATAAGTATATATTTTTATTTTTTTATAAGTATTTATGCGCGTTTCACCACGATTCATATGTTTTCAATGTCTTTCAATGGTATCCAACTGTTGAATTCATCACTGTATCCCTTCCATTTTACCAAAGCTTGTTTCTTTTTATAGTCTCTTCTGATCACTTTGTCAATACGGAAAATATCCTGCTTTGCTTTTAATAATTCAGGTTCATAAAAACTGCCTTGTATCTCTTCACCTCTGAGATCTTTTAGTTTGTATGTTATTGGATTAGTGTATTGGATCTTATCAACTGTAAACACTTCTTCGGTCCAGTTTGGAGTATATCCTTTATCGAACACATTCCGTTTATACTTGGATATTCGAACCTGGTCACCTGTTTTGAATTTAGGTTTTTGTTTTAATGTTTCTGTATCACCATATAGATTGAAGTAAACTATACCTTCATTCCTCTTATTAGATGCTTCAACAGGTGTCATTTTTATGCTTGAATGTTTTGTGTTGTTGTACTGTTTCACTAGTTTGGGTAGCATGTCTAAATACTGTGTATTACCTTGAACAGTGAACTGCTTCCACATTTTGGACTTGATTGTTCTATTCCATCTTTCGACCACTGAGGATTTCTCTTCATTTTCAGTGGAGTACATATGTATCCCATTTTTGTCTAACAAGTCCTTCAAGTGTTTGTTATAGAACTCCTTTCCCTTATCAACCCATAAATATTGTGGTCTTCTGCCTTCCCTGAATATTGTTTTAAATGCTTCAGTGACAGATTCACCTTTCTTGTCCTTCAATGGGACAATCCAACCGTATTTGCTGAAAACATCAATAACCATGAGAAGATACCGATAACCTTTATTCCATTTGCTAAACTGTTGCATTTCAACTAGATCACTTGCCCATATTTCATCAACATGATTTACGATTACACGCCGCCGAGTAAAGTTGCGTCTTATAGATGCATGTAATTCATCTGCTAATTTTTCTTGCCAGTTACCCGACGGCTTTTTCCGTTTTTTGAAACTCCAAGACCTAGTTTCTGCTTTGTATTGATAACATTTCTTGCCAACCAATGCCCCCATTGTCTTTCATTATACGGTACGTTGTCTAAAGCTTGAACCATTTTCCTATCTGCTTTGTTTTTACATTTCCTGTCATCCTTGCAGACGGAATAATCAACATCGTGTTGCATTGCTATTGCATCAGTTTTGCCAGTGGGCATATCATATATTTCCAATATTTGACCAGTTTTTGGGTCATACTTCAGTTGATTTTCTAAATCATTATAAGGTCCTGTGTAATGATGCCCAGGTAATGTCCATCCGCCTTTTGGTTTCGGCAATTTACCAATAGCTTTGTGAATGTCAAGAGCACCACCATCAAGATCTTTCCTATTGGTTGTGTATTTCTTTTTGGGTCTTATTTTTGTTGACAATTGATCGAGAGCTTCAGAACCGACTTTATGAAGTAGAGGGTTCATTTTTCTCAAACCATAATCGATTGCTTTTTTCTGCAACTTTGGATCTCTCATTAATTCGGAACCATAATATCTACCCATTTCAACGGCTTTTTTGCCAAGATAAGGTACTCCTTTAGTTAAAAATAATTCTGTTCCAGTATTAGCAATATCGCTGAGTAAGCCCGCTCCCAACGGGCTGTTTAGTTTCCCTGTTTTTTAACAAATTTGGTCTTTGTAATACCACATTCAGCACAAGTGCAAAAGAACATTAGTCTACCATTTTTAGCTGTTTTGTAACCTGAAGGTTCAACACATTCAGTCACTTTCTTTTGTTTAACACAATATGATTTCATAATACATATAAGTTAGATATTTCTGAAATAATATTCGATAAATCTCTCATTTTTCATTGTATCATTTATGTCGAATACTTGTAATAAATCATAATACGAATTACCCTTATTCATTTCATTCAGAAAGTATAAACAGAAATACCCACAAGTTGTTGTTTGTATGTTTTGTATCTGATTGTTTTGATGTAACAAAGTGAGATTTTTCTTTTTGGCATGATTTACAATCTCTTGAAATGGGGGCATACCAAACGAATCGAAATAATTTATTACATTATCTTTGACATATGTTGCAACCCAATGACTTCCGCTCATATAAGCTGGTTCAAGATTGTATATGAATAACGCCTGTTTACGGTTATGTGGAACATTTTCATCTCTTGACAGTACATCATTTATTGGTATATTCAAATATTTGCACCATTTCATTAGATCGTGGTTGGACATAGGTATGTTTTTGTGAAATTTTGGTTTTACAATATTGCCCCCAAAATGGGTATGCCATTGAATGGACTGTTTTTTCCCAATAGTAACCCTTTTCCTTTTTTGGTCGAGGATGTTTTTTTTTTTCTACCATTACCAGTCACATATGGCGGATAACTATAAAATGGAGGGGGCATTCCAATTCTAGGTGCTCCTGTACCATCCTTTTTCGATGAAGGTGGTCTACCTACCCTCGGTGCTCCTTTCCCTGTAAACAGCTTTTTCACCAGATTAACAGCCATAGGAATTCCAACGGAAGCCAACAGAGTTCCTAGAAATCCACCTGATTGTGTTTTAGTCGGTGTTATTTTAACGCCAGATCCTGTTTGAGCCGCATTCATTATGTCTCTTTGCTGTTTGGTTGTAAACATATTCAGATATGGCATCAGTTGATTGATTGCATTGAAAGGTATCATCATGGGTAATGGCATAGCACCACCTTTTTGACCAGATCCTAACAATTTTTTAGCTCCGGCTTCTGCTAAACCACCAAGAGCACTCAACCCAAGGGTTTTACCAATTGCTGGAAGAGCTCTCATACCAAGTGACAATACGGTGCTCAAAAGACTTCCGCCTACTTGTTTTCTGATATTGGTCTTAGCAAGCTTAATGTCCATTCCTTTGTTCAATTGTCGATTTTTTTGCAATCTTTTTTTCACCATTGCTGGAACATAAAGAGTGTCGTTTCCATTAAGAGAATCATTTGTCAGTCTTAGAACAATTGTTTCCCTTTTATGGTAAGCATTACTCAGATTCTTTTTTTGATTATCTGAAAGTCTTACGTTGATTTCATGAAGTTTAGTCATATAATATATGTTATATAATTCCGATTGTAAATAAATGGGAGTCATTCACTTGATTTCATATTACTGTTTCAGTTGCGGGCTTAAACTATCACCAATTCATTACCCACCTTGTCAATAACAACCGACTCTTCGTACAATACAACTGCATGGACATTGAAATCTGCTGCACTATTGGCACTTATTTTATACCTGAAAATCAACTGTTTAGGGTCTCTTGTTACTTTCTCTGCCTGATATGACAGATCGAAATAGATTAGTGGATACAGGCTGTTATAATTAGCAAGATTCAACTGGGTTCCGGTGTTGTAATCATTTTTTCGCATTGCATAAGACATCAGATCATTGAATATTCTCACTTTGCTTTCACTGTCATATTCTGTTTCTGGGTAGAAAACACCATTGCCATATTCGAGTCTGCATGTTGTTAAATAACTGTTTGCGTTTGCTTCATTCAGTTTGAAGGTATCAAGTATATATGGATTTTGAGTTGCAACTCTGGTTTTAGCCCGTTGTAGATAAACAAAAATTGCTTTGACATTGTCAATACTGGAAGAAATCTGAAAAAAACCACTGACTCTAGCAGGTGCTGACACTGCATATAGTTCACGCTGATATGTCCATTTGTGTTCTTTCATGAAAGAGCTTACAAATTTGTCGTACATACTGTCTTTTGGTGTTAATTTTGGAACCCATAGTAGAAATCTGTTCAAAACTACTCTGCCGGCATCTGTTCCTGCTGCCATATTGATGAGTTCATTGTCGTTCTGGAGATTCAAATTGAATTGTAACTGCATAGGAACCAACATTTTATCCTGCAACTCTTCAAAAAAACTGTAACGATTGAGAGGTATGATCAAATTCACATTTTTTGCTCCTCCCGTTCCATCATTGTTGGTAGCTTGTGTAAGCACTCTTCTCGATTCATATCCTGAATTAGTATTGGCTGTCGTATCATTTGTGTCTAAATACCAAAAACTGTTTTTACCGACTGATCTGCTGTAATCATCAGAATATTCCAACAGATTCTTCACAAAAGTGACCTTATGTAGATTGTCAGTATCATAAACAATTTTCCCAGCACTTTTAATCATCATATGTGCAATCAATGAATGAGATCCGTTTATCACCGTTATTCTATCGGCTGCTGCATAACCAGCTCCATCTGCTATTTTTTGTAACTGGAATTGAACCTCGAAATAAGCATTGTACCAATCATAGAAAGAACTCCGGTCGTTGATGGTGAATCTATAACCGTTCTTTTCTTGATGTTGATTATTTCCAGGGGCTCTAATTACATCATCAAGTTGGAAACGCACCAACTCATTTCTTTGCAATAATTCACTTGTTCTAAAAGCCATTTATACTATTGTATTATATAATTTTGCTGTCATGTTATTTATTTGAAAAATCTACGCCTTCTTCCAGATCCGGATATCAATCTATTTAGTATCATGTCAGCGCTTTCATCTTGCTGTTTCTGTTCAATGGGCAAGGATGGAACAATTGCTTTTTGTGTTGGTGTTGTGGCTCCTTTTCTCAAATTTGCCAATTTTTTCATTATTAGGTCTCCTGACTTTTCTGCCACCGTCTTGCCAATTTTATCACCTGCATGGGAAACCCCTGATTCTAATGCCTTCTTCGCTATTGGCCTGGCGAATTTCTTGAAAACAGATGATGCCACACTCTTCAACGGTTTAAAAATATTGTCAACGATAAGTCCAGACCCTTTGTGTTGAAATACAAATTTACCAAGTTTTGGATGGTAAAACCTCTTAAATTCATACGGTTTCATTATACTGTTACATTAGATACTTTTTAAAATCAGCGAAAAAGACGTATCCGCTCCATTTAGATCCACTAATCTTCTTTTTCCATCTGTTATCATGATTCTGATTGATGAAATTGTAGTTTTGTTCACAGGATTAAATGTAACTCTTTGTGGTTCGAGGGTGAAGGAGTAACTTGGTTTTAGTACACTAGTTGAGAATGAATAAATAATGTCTGTTTCTTCACCGTCAACTAAACTTTCGTTGACCAAATCGCAATGAATATTGAGTACGTCTGTGTCTTGACTGAGATTCGGCACTCTTGGTCCAATATGCGTTCCACTTGCTAATATCTTTTTATCAAAACCGATCAGGTCATTAAAATTACTTGCTCTTAAATCGAGTTGGTAATTTGCAGCTAATGTAACCGTGACTCTGAATGTTGTTTCGTTGAATTCAAGAGTCATCGGATACGTATCACCAGTTTTCGTCACATTTTTAATATGTCTGTCAAAGTCCGTATAATTCCATACCCCAGCTGGAAAGGTAATGTCCTTAAAAGTTGAACCATTATCGGAGCTGTATTTGATTAATTGATTTTTGTACCCAGCATTGACATTGAACCAAGTGAATGACATGTTGATGACTCTGTTAAGACCGATAACGTATTGCTTATTATTGTCTAGAGTTACAGGTCTGGTGAAATTTGTTGTAAAATCTTCTGGTTTATTATCCCCTTTATTTTTCACACTGTAAGATGATAAAACTATCTCTCGTTCCATTATATAATGAAGTTACATTAAATTTGGAAATATTGTTTGTATAATTTACCATATTGTGATTTGTTAATTGTTGTCATTTTCAATAATGTGTCCAATATAGAAACACCCATATTTCGCATGTCAATGCTTGTATTGCCAGCCAATATCTCACCAATGATTAAATCCAATTTTTTTATGAGTTCTTTCGGTTTGTTAAAAAATATCACATTGCCACCTTTTTGTTTTTTCCTGCCAGAACCTTTCATTGTTTCCATTTTATTTTGATAATGTTTTATGTATTCATTCAGAGTTCTCATAGCGCGATCCACTCTTTTGTTTTCCTCTTGCCTATCAGCTTCCGTTATATTCCCACTTTTGTATTGCTTTGTAACGTTTCCTTTGTAGGCTTTCAATTGATTTCTTTTAAATTTAGCCGCATTGACAATCTTATTGAGATATTTTTTGTTTTTTCGTTCAGTCATTTCTTGTTGATTTATTACCTTTTCAACAGAATCATAATTTGGTATACCAAGATCACCTAATATCTCATTTTCCATATCTTCTTCATCCATTCCATAATCGATCGCATCGTCATCATCATATTCTGGTGGTAATTCTGGTTCTTCAGGAAAGTACTTAGGATCAACATACATCTCTTTTTTTCCTTCCAGAAGATCTTGTAAAGATTCTTCATATGTTGGCGGTTTTGGCACCAGTTGTTTTTCTTGCTGTGGCAAAACAGGTTGTTCAAATAGATCACCAAGATTCATATCTGGAACTTCATCCTCTATATCAATGCCGTAATCAGGAACTTCTCCTTTCTTCAGTGGTCGTTTTTTCCTGGGCAACCTTAAAGCCTGATTACTATCAATAACATCATCTAATTTACTTGTAATTGGTTGGAATACTTTTGAAAATCCCTGTTGACTGGTCTTCTGATCGATATCATGTTTTGTAATTGCATTATGGACATAATTAATCTTATCCCCTAATTCAGATTTACTCTTTGCGAGTTCTTTCCACTTAAGTAAACTCATTTATTGTTATATTGTTACGTTACATAAAAATGAAAATTATATATAAAAAATAGCGTTTTACACCGTGTTGAACACCATGTTTAACTACATCATTTTATCGAAACAATGTAACGATTTAATATAAATGAAAATACTGAATTATGATACTGATGATGATGTTGTCACAAACTTCAAACGAAAGCATAAATCTATGCCTAAAGAATGCTTTCGCATGCTCATTTGCGGACCTTCTGGTTCGGGAAAAACCAATACACTGATGCATATGATCTACAAATTATTGTACTTTGACAAAATATACCTTTATGCAAAAAACTTAGAGCAGTCAAAGTATCGGAATCTCATGAAAGAGTTCGAACCATGGAGTGAAGAAGCTGGTTATGATATCATTGAAGCAAGCAATGATAAAATAATTCCTGTAAAAAATCTCAATGGTGACAATCAAAAAATTGTGATATTCGACGATTTCGTATGTGATAAAAACCAAAAACCATTAGTTGACTATTTTATACAGGGGAGACATAAAAACTGCTGTGCCATATATTTGAGTCAAAGCTACTATAAGACACCAAAAGATATTAGATTAAACTGCTCACATTTTGCCATTTATGATTTTCCGAGTACTAATGAAAAAAGTCTCATATGTCGTGAAAACAATGTCTCAAAACAATTATACGAGAAAGCAACTAGAGACCCTTTCAGTTTCATATATATTGACAAACCTGAGAAACAAGTAAAGAAGAATTTTGATGAAACAATATAAATCAATTGTATATGAGTTACTCAAATGGTAAATTACCTGAAGACACATTTTCACATGAAAAAGTTATTGAAATAGTAAAAGGATTGCCTGGTGTTGGTTTTAAACTAACAGATGACGGTGATTATGATATGCAGAATAAAAAACTGAGAAATTTAGATTCACCTCAAACGAATGACGATGCAACTACTAAGAGTTATGTTGATTCGGAGGTTAATAAGACATTAAAATTGGACGGAAGCAATGCAATGACTGGCGCCCTTAATATGGATAACAGACGTGTAGAAAACATTGCACCTGCTAGACATGGCCAGAGTGACGCTGTCAGTAGTGCGCATTTGCATAACTTTTACTTTGATTTAAATACAAATGATGGAAAGATAGAAGCCCAAAATCCGATCGACATGAAAAATAAAAGAATCTCAGGAGTGCAAGATCCAATATTGCATTCAGACGCTACCAATAAATTTTACGTTGACGACTTTATGAATCAAAAAGCGGAAAAATCAGATTTAAACAATTATTTGAAAAGAGACGGTTCAGTTTCTGTTACTGGTGATTTTGACTTTGGAAATAATAAAATCAGCAATCTTGCTGAAGGCACTGGCAATTCTGACGCTGTTACAAAACACCAATTACAAACTGGTTTATCAACCAAACCCAATACAAATCAGGTTGTGCTCCGTGATGGTTCGCAGGACATGACTGGAAATTTAAATATGTCACAAAAAAAGATCGTCAATCTTGCTAATCCGACAGGTAGAAATGATGCCACTGGAAAAGGTTACGTTGATCGATTATTTTTAGATTCACTTCGTTTAGACGGATCCTCTAAAATGACTGGAAATTTGGATATGTCTTTGAATAAAATAATAAATTGCGGACAACCAACGGATGCTAGAGATGTGACAAACAAATCTTATGTTGATTCCGAGGTTGGAAAAACATTGAAATTGGATGGAAGCGGTGTAATGACTTCTGTTCTAGACATGAACAATCAACGAATAATAAATCTCGGAAGAGCCACACATAATCAAGATGCAATTACTTTGAAGCAAGTAAATGACGCTTTTTCAACTATAAGTACTGCAAACAATAGATACACAGACGAACAAATAGAAAAAAATAAGAAATATGTAGACGATGAAATATTGAAGAGTCACATAACTACTCACACAAACAGAAAAAATGTGCTGAAATATGCTATGGATGATGGGGAATTTACAGAAGATTATGGAATACAGGATGCCAATTTAATCGACTATAATGACTCGCCACATAAAAACAACAAAAAAGCATTTTCATTCAAGGTTCAAAAGGCAACAGATGGTTCCAGTCTGTTCAAAGGACGATTCGATTTTAATCTATTCAAACTGATACGTGACAATTACAGCGATAAATATACTGTGTGTTTAGAAATATATTTCCAAAAAACTGGTTTTGATGCAGAGTTTAATTCATTTCAGGTTACTTTTGAAAAAAGAAACATGAACACCGATAGAACCACTACAGTCAAAACCAACACAGATTATAAATATTATCGCTTTATCATGAACTTATCACCAGATGGTTCTTCACCAACTATCGAAAGACGGTTATATGTAACTGTTCAATCCACTTATGACAATAGAAGCCCAACTCTTTTACCATTGTATGTCCTGATTTACGGTATAAAAGGCGAAGCAAAAAACAACCTTGATTTCACAATTTATGATTACGAATTGGCTTATGAGGTTGTAAATGATCAATTTCAAATGCATGTACCAATCAATATGAATGGTAATAAAATTTTAGGGTTATTTGATAAGATATTACCGTCTTACGCCTATGGAACCACTTCAGAATCATCACTGGGTTGTGATTTCAATATTTCTAGAACAGTACCTCTAACATTTACTAAAATTTATATTGATAAAATAAAAATTTATGCTAAAAAAAATTATCCATCAGAGTCGAATCACGATATAACTTTTTATGGAGACGCTAGTGTATTTTATGACATAGATTTTTCAACAAGCAAAATACTTACTGTCAATATCAATCGATATTTTGAAAACATAACAAACATACGAATAAATTTTGATGATGACGATGGGGATGGCGTAAGATCTTATGTTTACATTATACATTACAAAACATTACTGATTAATTGAATTATATAATGCAACAGTATATGACATTGTATGTAAAAAATTTAGATGGTACACATCTTCTTGACGACAATGGTGACAGAATTGAATACACCATTGACTATCACTCTGATGATGATTTTACCTATCAAGCTCAAGCTCAACTTTCAGTAAATGATGATGGACATATAGAAACTGACAAAAATCTCGTCGTTAAGGCTGCTACGGAAGATAACCATGTTGTCATAAAAAAACAACTCGATTTGAAGTTAGACAGATCGACTTTTATTATTTCGAACAGTCTTCCTGGTATACCAGTGTTAGACAAAATCAGCATTGCATTAATTCCAGCTTTATCAGTAGTCACAGCCGATTCAAATGATAGAGTTAGTTCATGGATTGATCCTGTCAATAATATCGATTTTTCACAATCAACCAATTCAAAAAAGCCTCTTTTTCTAAGGGATTCAACAAAAAAACTGTTTTTTGTACGTTTTGATGGTAGTGATGACTATTTGGAAAAAAATTCGTTTGATGTTTCTGAAATAGCAGGTAAATCTGGTAACAAATGTACAGTAATACTGGTTGTCAAAACAAAAGCGATAACTAATCAATCACAGTTTCAATGGGGGCGTGGAGCCGTCAGATTCGGTATGCATATACCATGGGGAGATGGTACAGTCTATGTCGATTTTGGTTCCTCGTCAAATGGCAGACTTAACATTCCTTCTTTGCTGAATCTCTCTGGTAATATCGAAGTTTGGACAATTCGTATTAATGGGACAAATCTAGAACTCTTTAGAGGCGTTACATCGATCAGTGCGATTAAAACAGAAACAATTTCTGCCACTCTGACAGGTTCAGCTCAAGAAATGTTTATTGGATGTCAGGTTCATACTGATGGCACTGCTGTGAATTTCTGTGAAATGGATTTATATGCTTTTGCTGTTTGGGCAAAATCTCTGTCTGATAATGAATTAAAAAATATGTTCAGGTTCATTCAAAATCATTTCGATTTGTGATGTGGATTTTAAAATATATAACTCAATATATATGTATATCGACAATTTATTACGATTTGTGGAATATAGTTTTCAAGAAGCAAAAGAAAAACATCCATGCATTAATGACAAAATATTAAAATCAGCACTTGTTTATCAATACCTGCACTGTTTCTATTTTAAAAGAGACATGTCTATGAATGAGATTCTTGAACTCAATGATGGTGAAATTGGTCTTCTTGGACCGGGCAATAGCTGTCTTACATGGTTATTTGAAAAGATGTTTGGATGGAATCATATTTTGAATTCACATGGCATTCTACATGACGCTTTTGGACGGTTTTATGATCATTATGCACTAGGTAGAGGTTACACTTATGCTATTTCAGAAAAATACACAACTAAACTGATTAAAAGATCACCTTTTTGTGGTCAAGTCAGTGGTATACTATATTGTCTATGCCGACGATTAACAATCTAGACCATATATATGGCAGATCGAAAAAAGAGAATATTTAGCTGGAACCATATTTCAGACAAACTCTCAGAAGATCAGGTCGACGAACTAAAGAGCTATTATAAGGCATACCATAGAAAGTGTTGGGCTTACAAAAAGGCTGTCAAACGCTTCAAAAAATTCAAACTTATTGGTAATACTATTTCTATCATAACTGGTACTGGTGGAATTATTAGTGCTGTTGTAACTGGCGGTATAGCCCTAGTAGCTATAAGCACTAGTGCTTTGTTAATCAAGTCTTACATGGATTTCCAATCATTGGATCTCAAAATACAAAATTGCACATATGCATACCAAAGTTATCAACATCTATTGAATTCAATAAAAGACATGTTGAGAAGCGGTGATTTTCAACCATCGTTTCACACAGAATTAAAAATGTAGATGATTTTGTAACTGATGTTTGTCCTAGTGTTGATAAATTCTACGCAAAATACAATGACAAATTCATTCCTTAACTATCACATTTATTTTATCGAATGATAATGCTAGGATGTCTTGCCAATATCGTTTATAACTTTCAAGTGTCTTTTTAGACTTTGATGTCTTGACCTTTTCATAAGGAAGATCAACCATTTTAAATATTTGTTTTAAAATGAAATTTATGTTAATCATACGCTTTCTATCAATGTTAACATCTTTCACAACTTCCCCGATAGCCGCAAAAATTCGAATTATTTTATCCATATTTTTTACAGAAATCTGGAAACCATTTTTTACAGCTATATTATTCATTATGTTTTCTATATGATATTGTCTTTGGTAAACACTTTTACGATGGAATCTATGCTTATTTGAGTGAAAATCAACAAATTCTATAAGCGGTTTATATCCATTAACTGACCCACATTTTTTACAAACTAGCATATTGTTATCATTCACTATATCAGGTTGACTGCAGCATTGCTCAATTTCTTTCGTATGTTTCGAGATTTGCTTATTACAAAATGGACAGACCACTTCTTCCATATTGACAAGTTCTTTATGCAGTTCTTGGCAACTCATTATACTATTATATGAGATATTATTTTAAAACCATTCTGCCACGCCACGGCATAGATTTCCAAGAATACGAGACCGAAAATACGAGATCAAAAATATGTAACCGTCAAATGTAAAGTAGTATGGAGTTGGGTTGGGATGAGAGCATTTTTACAAAATGATCTCATACCCCCAACTCCTATACTACTGAAGTTGATCCTAATGCGGAACTTGGCCGCAGTGTGAAATAAAACGCACAAAAATTGAAAAGGGCATCAGTAAGTGTGTTTAAGCGATCCGTTCAAGGAATACCTGATACAAATGGGGATCCTTCAACCAGTCTCGAACTTTCTTTTGTCCCTCTATCAGTGGACAAGACGATTCAGGATCAAGTAATCTCCGAACGAATGGCTTGACCACTACAACTTGATGCTCCCGTTTGCCCATGTTTGTGACGATAACTTCAATCTGATGACGAGACAATCTCCCCGGTAACATTGCTGTTGTTATTTTTGTCGATGTGTTGTCCTCAGATTGAGCGAAGAGGGTTTCATTTACTAAGCTGCAACCTAGTGATATGTCCTTGGTTCTTGTTTCCTGCAAATTGCTGGTTGATTCATTGGAAAAGGTGCTCAGCGCAAGGACTCTTGATCCGGTGGAATTTTTAGTACTGGTTGTGTCTGGGGCTCTAGATCTCTTAAATAAAGAACAAGAATTATTTTGTCAATAGAGACGTTTTAGTGAGAGTACTGTGCTTTGGTTTGAATATAGTTAATAGAGGGGAATGGTTTGGAAGCTCGGCAAACATCAAAGGGGCAAACAAAGATGCCAAGATTTAGGTTGGAAAGTCCACGACCGTGCACAATCTTTTGTTTTGCGCTCATACATTATGCCGAATTACGAAATCAAACGTTTCTATTGGTTAGTTCCTCGGTACGGAGTCAACAAGTATTGTGTTTTGTTCACGGCCAAGGCCAAAAGAGATAACAAAAATCTACAACAAAGAAATTTGTCGCATTTCATAACCATTCCCCTCTATTAACTATGGTTTAAATTACTATACTTAATTAGGCATGTTTCAATGAAGTGCCGAACTAAATACAATGACTTGACTAAAATTGACTAACGCATGGCAGTAGCACGACGTTTGAAACAATTCAGTCCGGCAGGTTGAATTAAGTTCGGCACGACTGCTTAGCAAGGCAGACCCTTTCACTGCCTAATACACATATCCCCGAAATCGACTGCAGACAAAAGACAGATGTGCTTGTGTATCTTGCATTAATTCTCTGCACTCCGTGAAAAATTGGTAGTGAGATAAGTCGATTTCGCATTTGAAAACTGCATACTTGAATTTGCGCGGTATAAATAAATTTTATTATTATTATTATTATTATTATTATTATTATTATTATTATTAAAAACTAGATAATAGAACTATGTACATAAGAATAAAAGTAAATATTTACAAAGAATGTTTTTATAAAAAGGGGCATAGTCAAATAATTTTTATAAAACCTAGTATCTAACGACAACATCTTTAACCAAAAAATAAATAAAATAAAATACAATTCATTTCGATTATTATTATTATTATTATTATTATTATTATTATTATTATTATTATTATTATTATTATTATTATTATTATTATTATTATTATGTCTAACATTTCATGTCTAACGAATGTCAACGTTACCATAGCCGTCTTGCTGAGCTACTGGCAGTGAAGAAACAGGAGAGTTACGCTTCCACTATCGCATGGATTAGGACTCGAGTCTCATTTGCCATTTTGAGATCTGCATTGGTTTGCCTGCGAGGCTCGCGTTCTAGGAGGAGAACTACCCCAAATATACAGGAGACTGATCTAGAACTAGAAGTCTCGGTCGCATGTAGATAGTTTTTGTTCTTCTGTAAATAGCGTTATCCTCTGACACTGAGTTTATGGCAAAGAGCGTCTTAACATTCTATAATATTGATTTATAATTTTTCTTTCCTTTAGTTTATCAAATCTATAATACTAAGAGTAGTTTAAATTTTTTTAAATTTTTTTATTTTTTATTTTAATACACATGTTTATAGGAAACGAGAATTTAAAAAAAAAACAAACTATTATTGCTATTATTAGAATTAGTACTAGTATTTGTATCTCTATAAGCCTAATACTTGTTTTAGAGTTCTTTATTTGGTTTTTTCAGTGTGTGTATTTTTACTGATAAATTGAAATAAATTATTATTATTATTATTAGAAAAAAATATATTATTATTATTATTATTATTATTATTATTATTATTATCGGAGTAACGGTTAAAGGAGCTATCGACTCAGTACAAAGTTATGTGAAACCTGAGATAAATTGGGATTTAGCTATCACATTAAAATTCACCAATGGCATGATCCAATGACGTTTTAAAGACATTTCAATCTTTGCTATTATAAAAATTCTCGAATCTGATTGGTTCTGTGCGCACCTATTTGTCGCGTAGTTGGCGCGCGATCAACATGGGTATCCAATAACAGGTATCCAATTTGAACAACCCAAATTGGATATCTGTAATTGCATGGACACCTACGCTAGTCGCGCGTTAATCACATGCTCTTGGATGGGGTCTTTCTTGCCCTTTTTTCAATCCGTTTGCAAAACGGATTGAATATAATTTTGGCTTTAAATTTTCACACAAAGAGGTATTTAAAGACTTTTTATCCTCAGATTTTGTTCTGACTTTCTCACATTTTGTTATATATAGTTATGATTAATTAGTAATAGGACTTCGTGCCGTACAATTCAGGGGTAATTGTGGTCGTAATGGCGCTGCGCGCTCGGCCGATTTTGAAATCACTCACACGATTACTTCCTGTCGTTGAATTGCACTCCACTCAGTCCTCTTACTATTACTAATTATCTTGGAAATGACTATATCGAACTCGCTAATTTAGCTTCATTTGCGAGTTTGTTCTGAAGTATCGCGCCCCTCCATTTCAAGACTCTTCTTCGAAATTCCATCTTTGTTTCAGGAAATGACCGTAATACAGAAACGGTCGTTAGCCTGACTGGAAAAGTTTACAGCTGAGAATGAAATATCTTTGGGAGGAAAAGCAACCCTTAACTACGATATTGCCACAAATTATTTTAATAGTTCTTCCTGATGTTTTATTTCATAAAATGGGTAAATCCAGACAGACTTACCAAAACGTCTGTCGTCGGTAACATTTTTTCGCCTTGTGGTTGTTCAGATTCTTCTGTTCCTATTTGGAAAATGACAACGAAGACAAGTCCTATACTTGTCAAAATCAGAGCAATCACCTGATACAGAAAAATTATAAAAATTATTATACGCACTTATTATATTAGTTAACTTGGCAAAGGACGAGAACTGGCCTCAGCTTTTCAAAGGTCACTATCCATCTGAGACCACAAGTTTCTATGGTTTATAAGCACGATAAACCACTTGGGATGTTGGAAGAACACTCGAAGAATTCGTAAATCACTCGCCTGCGGCTCGTGAT
This sequence comes from Montipora capricornis, assembly GCF_036669925.1. Classification (NCBI taxonomy): domain Eukaryota; kingdom Metazoa; phylum Cnidaria; class Anthozoa; order Scleractinia; family Acroporidae; genus Montipora; species Montipora capricornis. The sequence continues at coordinate 53,890,599 of NC_090885.1, forward strand.
TTACGAAATTTTCTCGTGTTCTACCAACATCCCCCGGTTTATCCCGCGGTTTATCAGCCTATAAACCATAGAAACTAGTGGTCTATTGCTTAAATCAATAATAATCCAACATTCAAAAACAGATGGACGTTAAGTACCCTATACAGCGATTTGGTGGCCCGTCATTTTTGTTGTATCATGAATGGGTAGGCTTTTCAATATCAACTCGCCAACATTACACTACAGGGTTAGTTACCGTGAAATTCATTGCGCTTTCTGATGTCAGTTGGTCGTGATTATCCTGGCCTAGGATTCCCAGCACCACAAGATAGCAAAGAATGCCGGTCAGGAACATAAATGCAGTTCTGTGAATAATGCCAAAAAAAAAAAAAGAAAGAGCAGTTACACAGCGTTAATCTGCTAATGGTTAAACTGAAGTACAAAATTAGCTTTGCTGATGTTAAAAAAAGATACACGTTAGCAACTTAAAGTGGTTTCTTCAGTCTTTTCAGTCCTTTGTTCACTGTGAAGTAACCACTCTCTACATCAATTTGCAATGAAAGCGCATTACAAGTTGAACGTTGAAAAAACTCCTGTGTGAGCTTAAACATTTTTTTTCAACATTTGATACCGCACGTCCTTTATCTTTTCAATTTTATTTTTCTCATTTTTGTTGTTTAGTAATGTAGAATATGTTTCTTCATTAGAGTTTTGCCTATCACTGACCTTAACCCCAAACATTTCATCAAGTAGTTCAAATCTGGGATGCGGTTGAGAAGAAATTAAAACAAACAAATAAACAAACAACAAACAAACACACCAATTGTAAGGAATCAACATATAATAAAAATTTGCTCCAAGCTCTCAGATTCCCTGAAATTTCGGTTTGTGAACATTCTTATATTGAGCGGGTACCACTGCGGTTAGCTGCGCCACTCCAGTTTTCGACCAAAGGGGTGCAAAACCAAAAAAGAATCGTTATTTGCTTGGTTCCTCAGATTCTGTGCAATGAGCAAGTTGCGCTTGCTTTGAATTCTGAGTGATATGTTCGCTGTGCTGTTTATGTTTGTTGCGAGAGTAAGAGTAATTATAACTATCAGTGTATTTTGATGCAAGACACTCAAACGAAATTTGTGGTATATTCCAACAGGTAATCAATAAATTAAAGGCTTAACAAACCTCATTGCATTTAACTTTACTGCTTCCTTTTGATCCTTGGCAACCACAGAAACAAGTGAGAGGTGCGCAATCTCAATACAGCAGATGGCAAACATCACGAAAGTTGTTATAGTGCAGTAATACAACACCATTTTCCATTGCCTTGGATCATCGCCGCAAACGAAACAGGTGGTGTAAAGGAGAGGTACAAAGATAACTGTAACGGCGCTACCAATCAGATGCCAGGACTTTCGCTTGCCAAGCTTGCGTGATAAGACTGGAATATATACTCTGTCGCATAAGAAACCAACAAGAGGTCTGAAAACTAGGGCACCTATTAAACGGGTGTAAAGGATGATCCAACCCGAGTTAGCTGCGGACATGTTCACAACTTTCATTAAGAAAACAAGTGCAGTTGAAGACAACAAGCGTCGGGTAACGTCATTGATCACATGACCCACTCCACAGGCAAACTGGCGAAAGCATGATGAATGATTATTCTTTAAAGTTTCTTCCATGTTCCTTTCTTTCCAGCCAAAGTGTTTTTACCTGTAAAATTTAAATTTGATTGTGGTAAAATTAATCACTTTCGGTCTTTTTGTTCAAACTATCTTGTTCTGCCTGTATCCAACATAAAAGCTGAAATGATTGACTGAGTCGTTTTGGGGTTTTTATACCATTGAGTTGACGCTTACGATTCTCGGCGATTTGTTGTTAAATAAGTAAGCCATTGATTACGTTCCTTTCAAAAACCTTAATTACCGCTTAGGTAACCGCCTTTTCAGTTCTGACTGAAAATGAGACGTCATTTCAAAGCTTCATCTCAGAATACTACAGTTCCACTGAGAGAACAAAAGTCAGTCCATTCATCAGCTGCAATGAAAGTACTGCATTGTGAATTGGCAACATTTTTGCCTCAATAAAAGCGTAGCCATGGCTTTCGCATTTTTGCTGTTGTGGTTTTTGCTTTTGCAAGATAATTAACTAGATGGAGATAGATTCCAACATGGTCACTATCGACACTGTGATCAGTATGTTGTTGGTGAATGAAAAGTAACAAAGGAATATCCGTTGAAAGCATCTATTCAAAAGAATCTTATTATTTTGGGAATCAAGCAATTTAAACGGGTTATTTATCAAGTGTAGTCGAACATTTTCCGTCTATTGATCCTATAAAAGCTTACATTGTCATTGAGAGCATTTTTCTTATATTGTTAAAAAAAAGCCTGCTACAGCATTTATTTCTGACAAGACAAACCTTTCTGAACTTCCCCAAATGTCTTTATCAAGCATTTGTTGTTCTTGTGTTTGCGCAATTTTTCGTTAGCATGTAAAGAAGGAGAAAATTAAGTGACAGTCCTTCCGTCTTTTGTAAAATTGAAAATTATGACACGGCTGTTTAGTGCTTTAAAACTTTTGCTGTTATCAGGGTTACCAATTGGGATGTTTGAATTTCATCAATAAAAAAGAGGTTTTTGTGGAAATGTTAGCCCTACAATAAGCCTTTTTTCAAATATTTAGCACCAGAAACTAAAAAGAAAAACGTAAAGAAAGAAACTTTCAGAAGAGCACAATTTTAAATGTATTAAACGGCGCCGGATATCTGAACCTGCTTTGCGTAACCGTGCCTGAAAACGCTTGTAAACTTAGAAAGGTATAGAAAACGCCACAAAAACTCCTAAGATGAATCAAGTTGGGGTGTGGAATACTGAGTGCGAGGGCAGCACCAATATTGATGAAAATTTCATCACAAATGGAAGCCAAAATTCAGTATTTCTTCAAAACCAATCCCAGATTTTTAATTACTATAGCGTGCCAATCATTTCTATGATTGGCTAATTTAGGGGTCGTATTCCGCAGCACGGGCGGCTAAATTTGAGATTTGGATCCAATGTTCTGTAGCAAGATTTATTTTGCAAGTTATTTATGCCTGTGAAATGAACTTGTAAAACTGTTTTAATCTTGAAAGCAACTATTTTCAAGAGTTTCTACCCATGCTTTCCATTTGTGGCATATGAGCGTTCCGCTTGCCTTTTCAATTTTTGATTTCCCGCGTTTCCCGCTCGCCTGATTACCTCAGAGATATTAGAAACAAGTTAGTTACCTCGTCGATGATTTTTTTTCCTTAACTTATGGCCCGAACGCGAATTGGGCCGTAAATCAACGATAAACACTCGGTCCGTAACTTACACAATCGTGCGCAATAAAAAAAATATATATATATTTACAATTGTAGCTGCGGGTTATTGACTACAAGGACAAAGTCACGTTATTACTAATTTTTCCTAACAAAAAGTTGCTTGTTCAAATTTACTTAAATTTACTTCAAGTGATACAATTAGGAGCTTTGAGAAGATGTGAATGAACCGCAGCCATGGAAGCACTCGTCTGGTTCGATTCCTGTACTGACTCGACGTCACCTTGAAGAACTGGGTTGAGTTTGTTGGTTCTCTATTCTGCTCCACGAGGTTTTTCTCCGTGTCCTCCGGTTTTCCGCTCTCGTAAA
>NC_090885.1:53899241-53921741 GCF_036669925.1 Montipora capricornis
TAAGCCAGCGAACGAATTGTTCAGGATCAGTAAGCATCAGTAGGCTCGTCCAATGGATTGATAACATGAGTTTTAACTTGAGCTTTTCTTTTATACTAATTTCACGAATATTTCGCTGAATTCGCTCTTAGGAAACTAAACTCTTTTTTCAGTAAGAACGTCTAATTTTTGGCCTGACAGTATGCGCTAACAGCTGACGCTGAACGTTCTTATTTCTTTCTTTCAGTATTTCTTTATTTCTTTATTTATTTGTTTATTCATTCATTTATTTATTTATTTATTTATTTATTTATTTATTTATTTATTTATTTGAGCCTGAAAACGTTCTTCACATGTCACAAGTTCAGTTGCGTTGTGTGGTATACTGACGACGGTTCTTCGTCAGTGTGTCATGCAATAAGAAAGCTATTAGTAAGTACTTGAGTTAATGTTGTCTGTTTAGACCACCGTTTTACAATTACTTTACATTTATTTCTATTACTCGGAAAAAGTGAAATGAGAAATATAAACGGTGGGTTCTTAACTGACTCTCAACCTGGGTATGTTCTTACAAACTCTGTTAATCACAGCCTGAACGCTCTTACAAAAAGGTTTGATGATAAAAAGAGTGTATAACATCTAAGTTCAACAACTTGCCTGGCAGTTTTAGATAGGTGGTATGTCTCGATACTTGTGCTGTATTAACAAGCACTCACATCTCATACTCCAAGTGGTGATAAGTTCAAAAGAAAGAATTCTATTGGAAGTGACATATAACTTCTAAGGCTGAGTTCACTAAACAAATTAAAGACCTGAGAGAATTAAAGAAATGGATAAATAACAGAATGATGGTTTTGGTTCCATGGGCGCCGACTTAAAAACCGCTATCATCGTGCGCCATCTGTCTGTGTCGTTGGCAACATGTGAAGCGAGTTGCCCCAGGAGAGATTGATATCAGCCCTCTGTACTGTCACTGTCTTCCTCTAGGCGATCCTTGACTTCTTTTTCTGCTCCTCAGTGCTTACATGAATCTGTCTAAGCTTTACCGTTGAAATAAGGTGTTTTTGAACTCCAAGCCAATCCGGCTGCGGTCATTTCTTGCGCCGGCACGAAATCGTCAGCTCGATACTAACTTACAGAATTCAACCTCCAAGACTGCACGATTAGGTAACTCCAGTGGAGTTATTTTTGTTTGGGTAGTCTTTTAGCTAACTTTCTTCTCCTATTTTCTCGAAATCTATGCTTACATCCCTTTTGTCAGTGGGTTATTTGATTATTGATTCATTCATTTATTCATTCTCCAGACTTTGGATGTTTGTTTTTTTGTCTTTAGCCCAAATTCGACAGATGTTCTAGTACGTTTCCATTTTTCATTTCTGTCTGTTCGAGAACGCCTTATGGACACCGTTTATAGAAAATATATCTGTTTACTAACATTCTCATTGTTATTCAAATATGCCAACCACCGGAACAAAACTACGTATCGTTTCCACAGCCAGTAAGGCTCAGTGTGGCACATTTATGACAATTGTTTACGTAAACAATTATATTGTTGCTGTTTGTAAACGTCAACGATTTTTTTGACGCGTACGTTTGTATTTTTTATTGTAATTTTCTTAATAAGAAGAATCTAACGGTTTATTTGGATGCTGTACTAGCATATAGTACCCCTTGTGGTTTAGGTCGACCAGTGGAGCAGATAAATGACTCTTTCTTCAAAAGGAAAATTAGCTTCGTGAAGTATCAACGGTAAACTACAACAATTGAATCTCCAGAGAACACTTCTTCAGTTCATTGTTCTGTTCTGATTATTCGAAAATGAGCCACTTCATATCCATTTTATTAATTTAAAGTATCTGAGAAACCTTTGATTAAGTGCCGGTTCAACCCGCTCAGTCAGTGCGAATTATTGCAACTCTCATGCCTACTCCATCTTGTCTCTTGCAAAAACCGTTTATCCTTAGCCAGGTTCTGAGAATGTACTTTTCTTGTCAGCAAAATTACGTGAATGCCGTTGATTGCCAAAAATCTCAATAAGGGGTGCCACTAACTCGCGTATTATTTCTAATGACATCGCAATTAGCTGTTACGTGTGAATGTCAAATACGCATGGGGCCGGGGCTGTAGGAACTAGTATGTTGGCCAAAGCAAACGCGTCAGTAAGGGTTAGACAATGAACACTCCTGTTCTATGGGATATAGTGCCTTAAGCATAGATAGACTATGGTACTTCTATCTAATGCGAGAGGCTCTATATCCCATAGAACACGAGTGTTCATTGTCTAACTGTCGTAGAGCATGGTCACATCTCCGAAGAATCTAAAAAAGGGCAGATTCTATGATGAGCGTAATTGTGTCATTAACCGTGATTAGTAATTGGGAATCCCGTTGTTATTTTGTTTTGGATCGCCGTAATGTTGATAGAATTTTACAAATAACCGATGCTTTTCTTTCTTTAGAGCTTTGATTATTCTTTGTTGTTTTGATGGCTCATTTCAGTGTTCCTGCTATGATCCAGTATATAGAGCAGTTAAGTATCGATCAAGGAAGATGAGGCCGTCCTTGTCATTCAAGAGTTACTTGCTTTTGAGAGCGTACAAATCTCCGAGTGCCTGAAGGATGAATTCGATAAAAGTGCATGTTTCCAAAAGCCTACCACAGTGAATGAAATTCAGCAAAAAAAGGAGACAGAATTCCAAAGAAAACTCAACAGAGTACCGCGTGATCGGTAAACGTGTATCAAGCCTGGGTTGAATACTGAAACACACAAATTGAAAGTATATGGGTCCGTTCCAGTTGATTTCAGCACCACCCCCGTGGAAGAGGTAAATTCTGACTGGCCTACGAGATTCATATTGGAAGTCATGAGAAGTGATGGCAAGTCGTACCCGGCGAACTCCTTGTATGCAATTTCAACTGGATTGCTGAGACATTTCCGCGAAGACTTGAACAGGTATGATCTGAACATCCTATCTTTCGTTTAATTTTTCCTGAAAATTGTTAAGTTGACTTTAGTTTTGTTATTTTGGTGATTAATTAATCTCTTGCTTAAGTTATGTAAAGTGAAAACTTCAAATAAAATTGTCATTGTTATAACTGCAAGTTGTTTTTCTTTAAATTAGCAGCCATATATAAGTTGTGGTCTTAGCTACAGGTAAAACAAGTTTGTTTTTGCCCCTGAGATTTTTCTTATTTTCTCTTACTTTAAATAAAGATTGAACGTACTGAGGCATATTGTTATTGAGGGTTTTAAAAATGCTTAAAAGCATATCTTGTTTCCGTTTACAACTTAATGAGTAACCTATCTTATAACATAGACTATCATATCCATTAGAAAAGTCAGTAAGCACGTATCTAAGGGTCCTCTCGTGTACTCTCACTAATCGGTCACTATCTTCTTTGAAACAGCTTTTCCAAATGGAACTACATGACAATAAGTAAAGTGTGGCCTGATAAATGCCATCAATATACGTATCTTTGATGAAAACGAAAGAATTAGTTTGCCCACTTTTTTGATTAACATAGATATATGAGGTTAACTATCAATAGAGTTATTTCAGTAGAGTTATGACTTAGAGTTAGAGTAAACGACTTCCAAAATCCTGAATTCAAGATTTTGGAAGTCTAAAATCTTGAATTCCAAAATCTTGAATTCAGGATTTTGGCTGTCCAAAATCTTGAATTCAGGATCTTGGCAGTCCAAAGTCCAAAATCCTGAATTCAGGATTTTGGAAACTTAACTCTAACTCTACGACATAACTCTATGAAAATAACTCTAAGAATAGTTGTCCCCTAGATATATGACTCTTTAAAGTATAACTTATTGTCAATTACTGTCAATTCATATGGGGGCATCATGAGAAAGGCCAAGACAGGTGTCCATGGCTTCCAGATGTTGTGGCTGTGGGCATGAGTAAGGTACTTCTGACCGCTGGCTTGTTTTGTGTTGGATGTGCACTTACCTTGCTTCAAATCTGGTCTTGAAAACCAGCTTTGTGAGAAGAAGCCCCTGCTAGGTTTTCTGCACGGCTGGCATTACTAATACTGCATGTTACGCACACCACTGACATAGAAGTCTACCAAATGGATAAAAAACCGACGGAAATCGTGTACTTTTGGGTGTTAGTTTGGTTTCAAATCCCAGGCTCGTCGTTATATCGAGTGATATTTGGGATCCGGCAACACTGAATAAGTGATCACCACATGGTATTGCCTGTCTTAGATACAGACGTTTTCAGCTGCCTTTTTTAACTGCCGAGGTCCTCCATCACTACACCGAGTTTTAGAATTATATCAAAGAAGAGTTCGCCAGAGATATATCTTTAAATTGTCCCTTACCGTGCTGTGGAGTTACAAATAGTGAATGAAGACCTTGAAGTCTGTTTTATCAATATCTCTTTCTGGGTTGTTTAGTCACTCATGCTCCTGTCAAACTATCCAAAAATCATCTATAACGGGCAATGTCAAAGACATTTGAATCCAAATACTAAAAGAGTAACGGAAAAGAAGAAACAGAAGAGACTGGAAATGATAAACTGAAATCTAATATGTTTCTTCGCGGATATTTAGACCGTTGGGATCAATGGACCTCTTTAGCTTATACCTTTTGTTTTCCCATTTCAGACCACGTGATGTTCCCAAGGAAATTTTCCTTTTGTTTTTTTCATAAGTTATTCATACATATGCACGTGAATAACACGGCATTTGAACAAAACTGTTCCCTAGAATAACATCACGTGGTCTGAAATGGGAAAACAAAATGTACAAGACAAAGAGGTCCCTTGTCCTGCCTTTTAAAATTAAAAAGGCTTTCCTGGCATTAGGGATTGAGTCTCGATTGGAAATTTTTTTTCGATAGGAATTACGGTGCGACGCGCCTTACCTTGGCCACCCAACAAACTTTCACATTTGACAACTACGTGTAAGTACGTCAACTCAAACAACCCATTCAACTTACAACCGTGCGAACTTTGCAAGGAGGGGTGACTGTCAATCAAATTCGCACACCCTGATTGGCGTATAAGTTTTAAAAAACTTTGTTAGGTGGCCACGGTAAGGCGCGTCGCACTGTAAGCGGCATGTCGTTAGAAATGTTGTGGGGAGAAGAGAGAAAATGTTCTGTGTCTGTAGCGGGTTTGGGTTTGGTGTTAGGGTTACCTAGAGTGCGGCGGTATTCATCGTTTAATTTTTCCTATGTACTGTAGATCTGTTACATTGAAGCATGTAGATAAGGTTTTTAGTTTCGGAGGTTATGTTGGAATTAATAGAGCGTGTTTCGCCAGTGGAGAAGAATGTGTAGTTGGTAAGTCCATCCAAAATGTAAGAACAGGAAGGACAGGTACCTAGCGCAGTTTTTGCCACAGCGAAAAGTCGGGGAGTATTGTCCACGGTTGCTTGCTTCTAAAAACAGTGACGTCATCATCAACAATATTTCTCGCGCAAAATAACATCAGCCTCTTTCCGAAGATTCTGCTTTCTTCATCTGATAGCTCATTTCTGTGGCCTCAGATTCCAGGAACTGCTCTTTTTATATCTATGTTGTAATGCTAAAGAATTTCTATTTACATAAGGAAAGCAGTGAGGTTTGTATCAAAACATGGTCAACTCTTGCCTCACCGTTTATTCATAGGCCTGGTAACTGAATTCTAGATCTCGAGTCTGATTTGCTAGAAGCATTGTTTTAATCAGTTTTATCTCTGAACTAACAGAATTCCGGGAACGAGGCCGATGTAATTTGCATAACTTCTTAGGACCTTTGGAATGCGGTATGAATGCTGAAAGAGCCCATAAAAAATTTCCATTCCTTTAGCAACGAAGACTCAGTCAGAAGTGAAAGCTGCGAGATAAATTTCAAACTGAGTAAAACACAAAGAGCGGCAGTAATAAACATTGCATAACAACGCATTTTATACAGAATTGACTTTCGTCGTATGTCCCGTAGGCAAGATACATCATGTTTAATAGTGACCGTTGCACTTAAAAATAAGATCATTAATAGTTAAATATTATGTAGTAAAGTGGGTCTTCAATAGTATATACGGGAAAATGTTTTTGGCCCAATTAACGGCAAAATGTATGGAAAAGAACCTCAAAATATTCACAACTGATTTTAGAGAGCTTTAAAAAGCGTTTACAAGAAATGGCAACCGTCAAGGTGGAAGTGGCAAAATATCTTGTTTGATCTCTGCTGAATCCTTGAACGATAGCTATAGATATCGAGCAACGCCGGTCTCATAAGAGCGAGAAAAGAAAGAATAAGAAAATCTCCGTGCTCTTTTTAACAAGTAGCAATCGGCCGTTTACAGTTTCCGTTTACAGTTTCACGTAAAATTGTGTTGTTGTCCCCAGAATCCGCTTTTCTTTTGGTCAGCGTCAAGAACATTGATTCTGGCCACAGCCAAGGCAGGAAGTCCACGAATTGGAAGACCTTAGACAGCAATGACCAGAACGAGGTTGCTGATGTTGCTGAGCGGTTTTCGTTAAAACAATGGTTTGCTGGGGGTGCTCAGTCTCGCGGGCTCAGAAAACCTAGTTGTGGTCATTGTTATTTAAGGTTTTTCCCACGAAAGCATGGATTTCTGGCTCTTCTGCGCATTCTCAGAGATTGAAAGAATAACGGTCGTCATCGGTAACCATCACCTCGACTACGCGTATTGGCAATGGCCCGAGTTATTGACGCCGACCAAAAAAAAAGCGGACTCTGCGGAGAATTACAAAAGTGATGTAAATTTTCCTTACTATAAATAGCCTTCACGGTCAATTAAAGGTAGGTTTTTTAAAACGATACTAAAAAAACATCAATTCAGAGAGATTCATTTTTGATTCGATTTTCTTTCGTCTATAAAAGCTGGCTCAAAACAGTTTCAACACTTCGAAGACATTCTCTTTAGAACGGATGACGCTACAACATTGTACCACGTAACAGCAATGTTATGGTATAATATGAAACACCAATTATTTCCAGACAAAAGTGGTCATTGTTGTGATGTAATAAATTACCTTGCCAACGGGAAAGCCCAGCAAAAACACCCTATATTTTGAGTTTAGTTGCTCATATCTCAAAAGCAAACTCGGTGGCGCCTCAATTTTATTGCTGAAAAGTGATCAGAAGGCCAAGATGAAACTTTTGGCAAAATTTAAAAAAATTCTGTTCTACAGAATCACAGCCACCGTGAAAAAATCACAGAATTAAGATGGCTGTAAATCCGCTGTACAGCATTTTTTAACTGTGCAGAAAGTTTCATCTTGCCTTTCTGATAATTTTTCAGAAATAAAAAATGAGGGTCACTTAAGACAAAATGAAGGGTGTTTTTACAGGGCTTAACCGATGCCACGGTGACATATTGCGTCACAATTATGTCTGCATCTTGTTCAGCAATAATCCGTGTTTCATTTGGCACCACAATATCGCGAATACATGATACAGCGTTGTAGTACCCATCCTTCTAATAAGATCCTTACGTGCAAGCGTTGAAACTGTTTTCAGCCACCTTAAGGTATCTCGAAATGGCTGGTTTGTTTTCCTCAGATGTCAAAGCAGCGTTTTACGTAAAACCGGAAAATGTCCTTTCGCCATGTTCTTAATTTCTAAAAATTCCCGGACGCGTTCATTGGTGTATCGAGTAAGGTCAGTTCCACACTCGATAAGCATGACAGTGCATTCGAAATTGGCCTTTGCAAGCGCTGAGTGAATGGGAGGGAAACCTTCTCGGTCCTGGAGGTTTACAAGAGCACCGTATTGAACGAGAGTTTGAATACTATCCAGATCCCCAACGAGGGCTGCTTTGTGCAGCAATGAGCGACCACTTGGGCTGAGCTGATTCACATCTATATTCTCCTTTTCGATAACCTCTTTCAATTCCAAGGTCGAGTTCTCACCAATTGCACTAAGGAGCATAGCTGAAGGAGAGAAGGAAATCTTTCGATTTCGTTGTTTACCAGTCGATGCTTTGCCAGCGAGTTGGCCGCTAAGGGGGTCCATCTCATTGTTATTTGCATCTTGCCCATGCTTGGAATTGCATTGAGTTCTAGTTTCATTATTTTCAAAAAAGTGGTTTCGAATTCTTAATATCATCCTCACTAGTACAGAAACGGCTTTGCGCTCTTCGTTTTCACGGTCAAGGTGTCCATAAAACATTACCATATCACCTTGTTCCTCGTCTAAGAAATACGTTTTTTGAGACGTTCTTACTGCAGATATGGACTCCTTTTGGCCACTGAACACTGAATTTGAAATGACTTTCAGTTCCTCTCTGAAGTCAACAGCAGAGGTGATTCCAGTTTGACATTCGCACTGGAATTGACATCCACAGGCGCTGCCACTTGTCTGGAAATCGCTTATGTCAGTGCTTGATGTCGGGGATGATACCCTGATGTCGTTCAGGGTGTATTCAAGGCCAGATGGAGTGTGAAGAAAGCCTGATAACGGCGAGAGCTTGAAAGTTTGTATAGAGGTGTTGTTACCGGACGACGATTTCATGTCATCTCTTTTATACAACACATCCGCATTTCGATAGTGAGTTCTATCTTTTGGTGATTCGCCATAGCTAGGATAAATACGTCTTTCCCTTTCCTGCCCATAAGGATAAGAAGATGAACCATTATCAATTTCCCACTGACGGCGTACCTCCTCGTCGGAGCTAACGCTCGTCAGAGAGGAATACAAACTTTCAGATTCAGAAACATCTAACAATCGAATTTCCAGTTCTGAATATCGCCTTTGTGTAGAGGCCAAAAGTGTAGGTTCACTCCCGCAGGAGACCGCGTTTTTTAAAAATCCACGCTCTGCTGAAATGTCACCACCATACGCATGACCAAATTCGTTGCACAAGGATTCGTGGTCCGAATAGTCGGCAAGGGATTGCGTCTCACTACTTTTAAACTCAAAGTTTAAAGTCGAACCCTTTTGTGATGCACATGCAAGAACGTCAGGATTACGGAGAATGCCTTCATCGTATGGGTTCACTGAGGCGCTACACGAGTCAGTTGCCTGATTATTAGATTTACTACTGGTGCTAATTACTTTGTAATTATTGTTTTTGCCTAAAATTTCATAAACGTGGTAACCAAACTGTGAAATATGACCACCAACCAACCTGAACGGAGACAGCTTTGTCTCATGTAATTCGCAACTAACATCAATTGAAGCTTCACCGTTGCTGTTTAGATTTCTTTCGATGTCCTTAGTGCACGTTTCCTTCTGATGACCTTCATTGGTTGTCTTGTGTGCTATAAATTTCTTAGCGTCAAGGCGGTTGTGCGGGGGAATATACTTGGTATCTTCGTGTCTTTGTTCTTTTGTAACGCGCTGTATTTGCATATCAAGAAGTCGCGTATTTGCCTCAACAGTCTCGTTCAGTTCAAAGACATGATTTCCTTTTTGCAACAGCTCTGTGGTCTTTGTTGAATGTACACCGTTTCCAAACGTTCCATTACTCACGAGTTGTGGATAAACCGGCGTTGGTTCTTTACCGTCTGGGGCAGTATTTGCCAACAATAGCTGTCTATTTAAATTTACATTAGATGGCATAGAGTTATTTTCATTAGAAAGCTTATCTCGCAGACATGTATCAGCAGGATTGTAATTAACCACATCGTCTTTGGAAGACTCGGAGTCAACATAAAACACTTTATAAAGTGGTTGATTGCCATCTGTGTTTGTGTGGCTTGCAAAATCAGTTGATCTCTGTTTGGTCTTTGCAATGCTATTATCACAGTACATTGACTTTGAAGAGTGATGGCAAATTTGATCAAACGTTATCTCAACTGAAGATGTTTGAGATGTTGGATCTACATACAAAAGCTTTTTACCTCTGTCATCTTCTCGAAAATGAGATGAAAATCGTCCAGAATGTTCCAGATGTTGATTGTTTGGCGTATCAGGTTCCCTCAAGGAATTAGTGTCATTATGAACGATGCTATCGGATAGGCATTTAAGACTTGCTATGCTAATGGTGAGCCCATATTTATCAGCGTTCAACATAGCATCGTTTTTTATTTCATTTGTTTTATCGGTACTGTTCAATTGGTCTTCATCATAATCGATGTCAAAAGCTCCACCGATCCTTCCTTGCCCTTCAAACAAACAAGCGTTTTCGGCGTTGTTGCAAAGTGGTTCTCTTGAGCTGATTAAACAATCTTCCAAAGGTATTAACTCTGATTCATCTCCATTCCCCTTAACAGATGTATGTTTCTCACTTTCACAAAATCTGCTTTGACACAGATTTGTGGATTTATCTACAAACACATCTTGTGTATTGTAATTATTAAGCTTCCTCAACCTCATTTCATTTCCATCGCGATCTTGGACTATCTCTTCATCGCCATTTACAAGCTCGTTGCTGCTGATGTACTCTTGTGGGTTGCCGTCCATTTCAGACCATGTGAAAGTTTTCGGGTTTTCCATTGGAAATGAAAATGATCCTTTTTTTTTGTAGCTACCCACGGGAATAATAAGATACGTTCTCTCTTTCTCGGGTTCCAAATCGTCGAAGTTTGCGGCAAGAAAGCGAGGACTTTGCTGTTCATCCTCGCTAGAAAAAGGTTCCGAACAGCTCGAGTCTGAGATTCGTCCTTTATCCAATTTCTTAATTGCCATGGCGGATGCTGCAGAAACGGATGAGCTGTCGTCAAGGAGATTGGCAGCCAAGTTTTCTTGAAGCGTCAAGCTCGTTTCAAGCTTTCTTTCTAGCTCTTCAATTCTCCAGGAAAGAGAGTATAATTCATTGAGTATTTTTCCGTCGTTGGCCATATTTGTTTTCGAGTGCTAAAGAACGTGAAATTTCACTGCCAAACCCTTTCAGTGGGTAATATCAATCTTATAACATCATTTTAGACTTTTGACACGGTTTCAAGGTCTGAGCGCTGAAGGCTTGCTTTGCTTCAAATACCCGGGATATGAGGAGAAGGAATGCTCCGACACAGCAACTCATTTTAAACTCATTACAGCATTCCTGTATAACATCGAGATGATGCTCACGTTTTGATTCTCTTGGGACACTGGTTCCTTGTAAGCCACTTTGTCATTCATTTGTCTTGACGCATAAAGATTAGTGCTGTAAAATAACTGCTGTAAAACAATTGGCTCTGAAGCGTGGACTTGGTCAACTCGAATTCTTTAAAGGATACGTTACACGATATTTTCCGCTGCACTACTTATCCGGTTATCGATATTCACACAGTTGCAGAGTTTTGCATTGGGTGCTTGATGTTGTCACACTTCAATGCACTCTTTGAACTGAATGTTGTGGGTCACAATGTCATAAAAAACAGTTAAGGTAATAAAGAAAACAATATTTAAACAAGGTTGTTCCTAACATTTATTGTCCAGCATTGTACGAGAACAGCTAAGAAGTTGCTAATTGGTAGTTACTGACTTCTCACCGGGATGGGAAAGTCGATAGTGTGTAGACAGCAATCAAAAATTGAGTAAGTATTGCGTTACGTGTCGAACGTCTTCCTTTCCACCTCGTTAGTCTTCATATTTTCGTTATTGTTCTGAAAGGGGGAAAAGAGAACCGCTTTTGTGGCTAATTATAAGAAGGGGGGACACAACACCTGACCAATCTGGATGAGATACCTCGTGTGTAGTTTTTTTTATTGACAGCACGTACAAAGCGTCTTATAGTTTTTTTTCGGATGGCGAAACATACAGTTACTCATTCGAAATATACCGTCTTGGACAGGATGTTTATAAAGTCGGTTGGTGTCGAAGGCAACCCCCAACAAACAACTCAATCGATCCAAGTCAGCGTTGCCCTCTGTAACCTTACTGCCACTCGATAAGTTGCTAAACGCTTTAAAATCGCCTAAATAAACCTTATCATGGTTTAGAGGCCACCTTGAATGGTGGGATAAGGCATGAGGAATTTCCGGTTTTTTTTCTAAAACAAATGTACATGTACAGTCCATGTCACACAAATTCATAGAAAGGCTAACTCCGAAAAATAATAATACAAACTGGGACAAAACAATCTGAGGAACCAAAAAAAGGCAGCGAAAAGCTAATAGATCAGAAACTTTTTGACATGGATGAGAAAATCTTTGAAATTTTGCCAATAGTGTCCTATTGGCAAAATTTCAAAGATTTCTCTTCAGTGCTGTTTTGGCAACGGATTTAAGCTAAAGTACAACTATCCCTTTAGAATTCGACCACCTGCCAAGATGGCGACTACAACTATAATTAGGTCCACAAAAGAGCACATCAATCTTTTCATTTGTAAGTTACATGTCAAGATTACAGACAGAATGAGATCCAAGGCTTGGGCTGTACTGTACACCGTATTAGAGCGAATTTAATGCTTTTGTCCCACTTATCATAAATTACTGCGGCCGGTTCATGATTTGCCGACCACGCTGAGTTTCAATTACTCTCTTTTGACTCTTTTCTTATTAGGCTAGTCCTGAAACTGGTAATTTCAGTATAAGGACAATTTTGACACGCTCAAATGTTTGAGCCTCCTTGCCAAAGTAATTCACCAATTTGCCATGTGAATTTTTCCATCAAACTGATCAAACGAAATTTTGGCCTTAAAAGAACCAGCTGTGCAATAATTGATCAAAATTGTGATCTCTGGTGACACTTGATGTCCCCTTACCTTTTTTAAAACCAAAGAACAGACAATTGATGAAGGTACGCGTTTCCATTTAGGGTAAAACTCGACAAGAAAATTTAGATTTAAAGCCTAGTTCGGTTTCTTTTCCAGGTGACGTACCCGTGGCAAAGATATGAGAATATGAATGGACCCCATCAAAATCAAATTCCTTGCGGTTTTGTATTATTCAAAGTGCGAAAAAAATTAATCGATTTATTTAAGTAAACATCCTTTCCCTAAAGGCAAATAGATCTTTCATCTTATAAAGTGAATTTTACCGAAGCAACAAAAAAGTCGTAAATATGGTCTAAAATATAATTAACCATAACCTCAGGTTTTAGGGCGCTTAAGGTCAAAATAAATACAGCAACCACAAATACAGGGAACTCAATATTGTTCCATTTTATTTACGTTCATAAACGTGCGTAAGCTTCTATTCTCGGTTGATGCAGTTTTGAAAATTGGCATCGAGCTTTCAGTTAAGAGCACGTAATTCCTCTGGTTACCGAGAAATATCTTCAAACGTTTACTACAAACGAGCGATAACAACTCTTTGATAAAATCTGAACATTTTCATATTCAGCAAGGCGTTGTTTTGTGTATTCCCCTACACTTGCTCCAGATTCAATCAAAAGTACAATGCATTCGAATTGGCGAGCAGAAATCGCCATGTTGATTGCTGGAGCGTTCGAAGAGTCCCGCAAATTTACATCGGCGGAATGATTCAGTAAAACTCTTAGACAATCCACGGCACCTCGCTGAACTGCTCGATGCAGCGGTGGAAGACCACGGGCGCTTTTACATAAATTCACGTCAATCTTGTGTGTTCGGATGATTTCGATTAGATCACTTGCCGAATTTTCTTCAATGGCGGAAAATAAGAGGACATCAGCGGGAAAAGTGACCTTCTTCGTCGTTTCGCGCGAGCGCGCGTTCTTCTTTGTTTTGCATAAACCATTATAAGCCGATTGTTTTTGTCTACATTTTAAAATGCATTTGTAAAAGTTCTTTGGACTTGAAGTCCATTCTTTTATAGTTTCACTTTTTTCCTTGGAGAAGATTTGAAGCATGTGCTTTGACTTAAAACTTGTTAATTTATCGATGTCGTTAAACCATTTTCCGACTGCAGGTTGAAGATCACTGTGGTTTTCAGTCAGAATTTGGCCAGCTGGGTTTCCATTGTGTGACGGTAACTGTGAAATGGTAGATTCGATAAATGACGTCGAGTTAATCACCCGATCTTTCAAATTTGGTGAACTATCTACTTTTCGTCGAAAGCAATTTTCACTCTCGACAATGGGCATATTCATTGGCAGAGTTATAGTCTGTGCTCCTTTTGTTCTGTGTGCCGGTAGAGATGAATACTCGACGCCTTCTTCCAAGTATAAATCAGACTGTCTAATCGCTTCCACATCGTTGAAATCCCTCAGATGAAATTTCAAAGTTGATAAATATGGTGGCATGCTTCCCTTAAGATTGTCGCTGTCAACGTTGAGACTTTTTTCTGTCGGTGGAAAAACGTTTCCTGTATTTGCTTCATTCGACGGCTCCACTTTTACGCCTCTGGCTTTGCCTTTAAGAAATAGCATACCAATATTGATGCTCTGCCGCGAGCTTCGGACGTCATAATTTACGTTCTTCGAGTTGTAGCAAATATAACCCGATAAAACATTACCTAAATGCAGCTGCAGATTTTCCGCGCTTGTCAGTTCTGGATTTACTTTGGCTCACAATTAAATGATTAAACACTCTTCTATTGTACTGAGTCGTCTTTAAACGCAAACGTGCATTGCCACTCGAAATTCAAAATAGCGTATCAAGTTTCAAATCTGAAAATTGCATGCATAAGACGCATTTCCTGTTCTCCTAATAGAACAGCAGGTAGTCATAATATCGAAGTACTTGGGCATGGGGTCGGTTATAAAATGCGAACACAGTAATTTTGACCACGAGTTACGTCCATGTGCAAACACCACAAACTTACAAGCCACAAAACAATATTAGTGAAAGTTAATGACATTTCCCTGGGGGCAGAGTGTAAACAAAAAAAAAAAAGAAAATTAAATATCATAGATGTCAAACGAAAGATATTAGATTTTTTGATGGCTTTGTAACAGCAGTCGCCCGCGTGCTGAAAATTTACGCAGGTGCATTAGGTATATTCCCTTACAAATATTATTGTTAATATCACAAATTTATCATAAAGCGATCTGTAATAAAGTAGTTTTAGAGTTGAGCCGTAATATTTCTTAAAATTGATTTCAGTTTAAAATTAAAAGTGGTTGCAACGCCAACGAGTGACAAGGGGATTGACCTAAAGGAAATTTTAGAAACCCCTAGTTGTAAACGACGGAGCTCGATTAGACAATTCAGAATAGGAGCGAGTTGATCGTATGATAATTAAGCACAACGTTTTGTCTGTAGCGATGTATCCGGAACAAGACTGAAAATCTCATTTACACCCTCCAAAATCCTTTTACAAATTACAAAAATATATCATACTCTTTACATATCCAAGCTTGTATATGTAAAGAGTTACATCATTGAGCAATTGAGCAGCGTTGCATTCAACTGCAGAAAGATTCGTGATGTGACCTTACTCAACTGAACAAATTTTAAATTGCACAACGTGGGAGGGGCTCCAGGGCTTAGCTCTGCAAGGTTGAGACGGAAATCATTGGTTACCAAAAGGCTCTGTTTTTTTTGTCAGATCTCTCTCCTCGTCGTCCGCTCCCCAATGATGCCAAAAGCAATTTACTATTGAGAGGAGCCATAACAGGAAGCCATTTTATCAAATGCCTTCAATCGCTGTTCCTGCCCTGTGCTATTCGGAACTAATGAAGAACATTTATACTCATTAGTTTCCTTTATTTATTTATTTATTTATTTATTTATTTATTTTATTTCGTCAGTCAGTCATCCAGTTAGTTAGTTAGTTAGTTAATTACTTATTTTTCATCATTTTGGAGTGGCTTCAGTGTTGGTCCATATTTGACAGCTTAAGTAACTCAGTAGACTTTCGAAAAGTCCTTCGTCTCATTTACCGGTAGATGGCGCGAGAAATTACATTTCACTCGCCAACTGACATTTTCTCTTGGTGACGTCGACTTGTCGGGGCAAGTCTAGTAACTGATGTTTAGCCTTGCTGAGTAACTTTTGCTTCAACTAAGTAATTTGTAATAGGTTCGGAACTTGAAAGTGACGAGAGAATTTTTCCTGCAGAAACACCCTTTTCAGTCTCTCTTTTTCGTCCCCGTGATGTCATGTTCTCATATCCCCATGTTCCACAGTCCCCCATCAATCGAGTCCTCCAGTCCCTGAGTCCCTTGTTCTTCTTTTCTTTGGTTTTTCACACAGCTCTACGAATTTTGGCCGTTTACCGTTTGCATCCTCTAGATCTCGATCAGTACTCTAGGGAGATATTCCATCCTTGTTTCCACTTCGGTTTTATAACTCTAGAATAACTATAATTAACAACAATAGGAGGTTGGAAAAAAATTTTAAAATGTTGCTGTTAATTAAATCAATTTTCACTCAGCCGACCAACTCCGTATCCGTATGTAAGTTCATGTTCGATCTTATTACGTAGGCTCTTTTTGCAGATGACTGCCCACTTATGGCCCACATGAAGAAAAACGTCCAGCTGATGATGCTGATGCTGAAGGTTTGGCCTATTAAACTAACAAACTTGGAAAGACTGAGGCTGCCCTTCAACAAGCACCATATTACCACACCCAAAGCCCCTGTTATCACCACAGGTGGTACACTCTTAACAAACGTTGAATATTTACCTGAGCAGAATAATCTCATAGGATGCTACTAAACTGAGAGATACAAACGTGCATGAGCAAAGCCCGCCATGCACCTGGAAAGCTCAGGCACCGCTCAGCACAACGTCTGGATGGTACAAAGTTGTGGTTCTCCCTTCCCTCCTCTGTGGAAGTAAGTTCTGGGGATTGTACCGTAGTCACATCAGTAACTCGAACTCTTCCACATGCGATCCCTCCGTTCGATGCTCGAGATCCGATGGCAAGATAAAGAAACCTAATATCAAAGACCTAGACTTGCTTGCTGTACCAGTATCCCAAGGACTCATACGCGACGGGTGTCCCCCCGGGGTCATGTAATTCGCGCGGATGAACACCTAGTGCCCAAACGCCTGCTGTACAGAGATCTAATGCACGGTAATATTAGTTCTGCAGTGATGTAATATCAAATCATGTTAACCGGCGCAGCAAAGCGTTCTTGCTTAGCGAGCTTCTGTTCATACAGCCTCAAACAAGCCTGAGGCCAAATGTCAGCAAAATGCCGACATCAATGAGAATTTGGACAATTATGGGAAAAGTTCCAGTATGCTCTGCATGCACAACAACGCAGGGTGTGACCATTTATGCATCTGATTCATATATTATGCATCTATCAATGTTAAGCCCGAGCGGGGTGGGGAGGGGGATGGAAAGGGACCTCGGGTATATGTGGGGCATTTGACCTCTATTGCCTTCCCCACCCTTGGAAATTTGACTAAGAATCTGAGTCCAAGGGTGGGGACGTTTGCTTTTTTTGCGCGGAGGAATGGGACCAAGTCACATCGTCCCATGTTCTCGTCTGTGCGCCGATCATCTTGAAATTACCGTAGCGCGGCTGAAGCCCTAAGAGATGGCTGTTTTTAATAGAGGTAAGCATTTGTTTTTATATTTATACAATATACACAATAACTACTATGAACTTAATTTAAGGGATATTACTTCCCCACGGTGGGGATATATGATCTGATTTGACCAAATTTTGGGGCCCCACGGTGGGGATTTTGACCAAAAATTCTTCTGAAAAGTCAAATGCCCCACATATGCCCGGGGTCCCCCCCTCGGGCTTAAAATTGATAGATGCATTAGTCTACCACGGGTTGAGTAGAAACAAAGCAGGTATTTGCAAGTAAAAGATGTGGCTTGTAATTCAGTTTACGGTCTTCCTAGCATTTTCCCTTCAAATTGGTGAGTAAGCCATTAATTTAATGTACGCCTTGAGGCTTCCTTTTCCTGCGCGGCACTTCAATGTTATTTCAGCTCAGCTCACTAAAATGAACGAAATCGTTACATGTGAATTCTTGCAAACAAATTAAAACTGACTCTCGCGTAATCGACGTCACCATTGTCATCTCTTTGTTTCTTTGCAATTTTCTTTGAAAATTCACTGAAATGTGGAATTTCAGAAAGTGGAGAAGGGTACAGGCTTGGCCTGACCGCCTTGTCTTAGTGAACCTGCTGCTACTGCAGAGATGCAAAGTTCTGAAATCTTTAACATGACTGAATGGAAAAGCGCATTCAGAAAGTAATAGTATTCACAGTTTTGGACTACAGAAGTAAAGTGCTTTACAATTCACTTCTGAAATGTTACAGTTTTCTCAAGTTTTCTCTAGCACAAATTAGGGTAATTCCGAAATTCGTTTCTAATAAACACTTGAAGTTTCAACCAGTATCTCCAGTGCAAGGAGAGTTTCGCCCTATATGCTAAAACGTACTACTGACTTTAACAATAACCGTTTACCACCGACTTTTACCAATTGGGGCTAACTCAATACACAAAGCAGATGGCTTAAACATCTTCTTTCACTTTTATTACAAACGGTCACTTGTGCAACTTCTTAATTATTACCTACGGTCATTGATCGTCATTCCCTTCTGCAAAATATTGCCAGTGGTGGATGCGTGAAGGAAAAATTATACTTATTATTCTCTGAATAAATTTTCACTGTTATATTAGCTCGGTCAGATATTGTCAATCGACAGCAGGTGACCGCATACGTACTTGACAGATACTTCGTTTGTCGGCTGATCCTTATTATGATTAGAGCGTAAGTTCCTCGTCACGAGGAACTTTTTCTTTGCAAGCGAAATGTCTGGTCGTTTGAAAGCTTGTCGTAGAAACATTATTCTTCCCAGCCGACATTTGTTTGCATTTCCATAAGTCCTTGAAGTTTGTTATCTAACAGTTAAAACTTTGTTAGGATATATTCCTTCAGATAAACTGCATGCGGGTTTAGACGTAAGTTAAAAAAAATAATAAGAAAGAAAGCCGGCTCAAGTGTGTTAAGGCTTGACCAGCCTAATTATGATGCATATTTTTATTTGAAGGGAAAGCATTTGTCCAGGGCCAATGAAACTTGGCAGGAAGTTAGTTATCGGTATTGTTATTACTTTTCCAAAATGTTCCGTATCACATTCTTGTCACGTGACCCGAAATCGACTTATAACAGTTCTATTTTTTACTCAAAATTGGGGAACAGTCAGCTACTTTATGCTACCCTAAAGGCTTTGTCATGCCACGTTTTATTTATGTCCACATGTTAAGAGCAATGAACAATTGAGGAAAATAGGTCTCGTGACATGACAAATATCCAAATATTTTAAAAGGTTAATACGGAGTACCACATGAAAAGGCGGCATTCGGTAGGCACAGTTGTACTTATACCTCTTACTAACCTCGTTTTCTCGGTCCGTACTGTAAGTTACGGATCCTCGTTTTTTCCCGTTGATTTATGGCCCAAGCGCGAAGCGCGTGGGCCATAAATCAACGGGAAAAAACGAGGATCCGTAACTTACAGTACGGACCGAGAAAACGAGGTTAGTAAGATATTTATTATTTTCAAAATTTTGAAGTATAAATGTTTCCTATTTTTAAGTAAAGGATATAAACGTGATAAGTTGTTTTAGGGTCACGTGACCAAATTGTGACGCAAAATATTTTGGCAAATTAATAACAACACCGATAACAAAGTTTAATGGACATCGGTCAAGTGCTTTCCTTCAAATAAAAGTATGCATAATAATTAGGCTGGTCAAGCGTCAGTATACTTGAGGGGGAAAAAACCGAAGTAGTTCTACAAGTCGTGCAATGACCAAAATTTCGACAAAAAGATTGATTGATTGTTATACAAGGTACTGTGTTAAGAAAACGTTTTCCCTTGGTTTTGTTCCAGGCGTCTCACTGAATTGTTACAGCTGCTATTCCACAGCAGACTTTAATCAGTGCGATCAGAAGCTTGAACGAATCACATGCTCACCATGGCTAGACGTCTGCGCTAAAAGTCACGTTGTCTTTGAACGCTGGGGAAAGCGATATCAAGTCTACGAACGCGGATGCTTCGCAAATGATTTCTGCAACACAAAAGCTTGCAAGTATATTGGTCGAAACTTCAATGCTAAGGCTTGCAATATAACATGCTGTGATGTGGAACTGTGCAACGGTGGATCCTTGGCAAGTGAGAGCAAAATACTCATTGGGTTAAGTGTGGTCCTGGCAGCATCTTTCTGGGGTGCCTTCAAGTATTGACAGTTCTGTAGATGCGTTACATTTGGCATAGCTAATTCTAAACGTGGGCTCACGTTATGTAGTAGACTGCAATCTTTACAGATCTTGAGTACCTGATAAACGAGTCCAAAATTTGTGGTGACACTATTTTTATGTTCTTTCTTCTCACTTTACTCGTTTTCTCGTCTCATCGCTTACTATTTTTTTCTCTATCACTGTCTCGTCTTCCTCGTTGTACGACATTTAAAAAAATATATATTTAGATTGGTTTTTTTTTTGGTTGCCTTCCAAATGTTTGCTTGTTTTGCTAAAATGCAGTGTCAAATGCAGTAAGTCAGCCATGCAACTTCCCACCAAAAGCGCGGCTTCCAGCAATGCGTCATTTCGCGTGTTGCTTATTTCAAGTGAAATACCACCGTTGTACGATGACGTCATAACGATGTTGTTACCATATTATCTAAATCATGGTGCTCCGCGCGCACGTCCGCTATGAATGTAACAATTAATGAATGAATTAAACGAGACTTACCTGGAAGTTGATGTTTAACTGAAATTCTTCTACATCACATTTACATTGAGAGATCAGGTGCCCTCCCTTTTTTTGCATTTGCATTGATTTGTCCATATAGTTTACGCAGTGGGCCATTTCCGAGTTGCTGTTTGTTTCGAAGGGAGTCTTGGTGTTCAACTATTGTAAGCGAAATCAGTTTGATTTGCATAAGAATGCGCAACTGATTTTCATTTGAATGGCTGTGCACCAGTACTCGCTTTGAAACTGAGGCATGCAGCAACTTGAAAATGCGCATTGCTATCTCACATGATCCCTCAATGTAGTGACGTAGAAGAATTCATGTGCATATGCATGTGAATTACTATCGATAGTTCAAAACCAAGCAATTTAACACAATTCTCAAACATCGTCGAATTAAACTTTTCGACAATGGCACCTTCTACACCCAACTAGATCCAACATATCGATGTCTGGCACGAACGTTCTGACTCCAATAGATTCAGAAATTTCTCAAAAAATATTCACTCAGCAGCAACTTCACTCACGCATTAAGAATCCTTCAGCGTCCCTTAATTTAATGGACTTAAGCCAAACTCAATTCTCAAATTTATTTCTAAGTGGCCAAACTACGAAGGCAGTTGCATTCGGGTTTGAGGACAGCTTTGACAAAAAAAAACAAAAACACTTGGATTAATGAAGCCTTTCCAAAGCCCGTTGATGGATTCGAGAGAACACCGCTCCTCAATTTGATCCAGCTTTGAGGCTGGTGGTTTACATTTGACGATAAACATTGGAACGAGATATGAGAAATCGTAAATTGAAACAATGGAAAGTCTGATGTCGATCGACAACTAGTCAGTGATCCAACCATATTGGCCAATCATACTTCTTTGTTCATGTGCTTCCTTTTATGCGCCACGCGCTCAAATCACTAAAAGAACCTGTTTGTAACCTAGTGAAAATGAGAAATCATTTGAATTTTGAAAATGCATGAGAAATGGGAAGCATAAAAATCAACTCATCTTTATTTAGCTCATCTACATCTACATCCGCTACATATTCCAGCACTCGGCAAAGATCCTAAACCCTAGCCAACAAGCCTTTCGCGCATGCTGTGCTCATAATGAAATATAACAACTACTTTTCACCGTAAGTATAGTTTTTAATTTCAAAGAAGGCGCTTGGTGCCGTTTACGTGGGATGCTGCTGTTTGTGTAAAATGTGAAGGTTGGTCAGTTGCAAATGTCATTGATCCCTGAAGCCGACTAAAAGCGATAAGGAAGGTTTAGTGTGATGAGAATCAAACATTTCCTTTGCGACTTCAAGCGTTTTCATGAATCAATCTTATTACTATGTGCTCACATTCAATAAAGGCAACTTTAGTTACATCTATTTACGGTGAGAACGGAAATGAAGACGAGAGGTGTAATTTTCTCGCGTTCATCGCTGTTTTATCGCGCTTGATTGACAAAATCTATTTCAAGGGAGGCTTAGGCTGCTAGCTCTTGGACCGAGCAGGAAAAGATCACTTGATACTTTTTTTTTCTGCGAATTCAGTCTGAGAACGCAGTCATGAAAAAAGAAGGGAAGCTATGTACGTGTTGGGATCTCGGAATGAGAATTTCCGATTTACCTTTCGCGCGAAAAAAAAGACGTGCATGTTGTATGCCCGACATGAAACTATCGTGAAAGGCACGATGAAAACGCCACCAGGCGAATGACGAACGTGGTCTACCAAAAATGTCCCACGTAATAATAAGTGCGAGCTGGGAACCTAACCAGTTGCTTTTTTGTTAGCTCCCCACGATACATTTAAGTTGCAAATAGGCAACAGGTAAGGGGGCGGGGTGATTTCTGGTCAGCAAGTTTTTTTTTCTAGCAACCTTGGTGGGCAGGATATTTATTTCCTTCCTAGATTATCTGTAGGATATTTTTTTTTTCTCCTCATTTCTCTGCAGGATTTTTTCCTCAAAATAGTGTCGTGTTTGCATTTACAGAATGTATTTACATTTCATGACATTGTGGTTATTGCAGTAATAGTTCTAATATGGAGCTGCAAAGCCTTAAAATGTTGTAAGCTATACAAAATCATTCTTGTATAGCTACATAT
>NC_090885.1:53926741-53959241 GCF_036669925.1 Montipora capricornis
TGCCAACCTCCTCTAAGTTTTCGTTTATTGCTGAAAATAACCTGCGATCAGGCGAACTTTTAGACAGGCGTGAAAAGGTATTTTCTCGCGCCTGTGTAAAGAAATGTACGCCTGATTGCAGGTTACGCTGAAAAAGGCATGATAAATCTGGCATTCACGCCGTTGTGCCTTCTAAAACTATTAACACCAGACTGCACTCGGTGGTAAATCTGTAAAACTTGTTCATCAAAGGAAGAGTTAATCAAGAAAATTGCGGTACCTTACCGTGCGAAAAGAAACTGGATCAACACTTTCACTTGGCTATCGCCCGGGCTACTAATGTACTAAACCCGTCTCTAGGAAAAGGTTTAAAAGCTGGCGTTTTCATAACCAGTTTTAACCATCAACTCACTGCAAAAACGAATCCTGAAATCGCTACACATTTGGCTTCGAAGACCGGGTGAGACAAAAATTGAAACCAGAAGCACATGGGTGTAGTCCCAACAAAAACACCCAATAACCTAATGAGCAAGAGTTCGACTTACAATGTACTTTAGCCATTTATTCGAAAGCGAGAATGAGTGCGAAATCCTTGCGATCGAAATTAACTCTACCGTTGATTGAAAACTGATTTTTGTAAGACCGCAAGACGAAGAAAACAACGATTGATTTTATTTCAGTGGATATTGTCCATGTCAAGATATAGACGTGATATTTGGCCAAGTTTATTTGCGATTTTGTATTGTATAAAGAAAAGCACAGATTATATAAAACCAGCTGACAGAGAACGTTTATGAACGAGGACAACGTTACTTTTTATGAGAAACAAACAATGCTGAAGACGAGTACCGCCATTTTTTTGACTTCCCTTCACATGTTGCAATGCATACTTTTTCTATTTGGAAAATTCCATTACCCCTTCATGACGTCGTGACTGCCGCCGCTCGTAAAGCAGGCACATCTGGGAGGCTTTACAAAGCGAATTTTTACGATAAAAAGAGTGGTGTTGAGCGAACATTTAGGGGTTTTGGACGCATGAAGAGGAAATCGTTAACTTGTTGGGATAAAAACTCTTAATACAAATCGCACATACGTATAGTTTCTCTAGCAAAGTATGACCCAGCACTTAACAAGACCCAACGATTCATGGAATACTTGACCAGTTTGAAACTAGAGGAAGTTGACAGACTGCTTAAATGAGAATAATTCAATTAATGATAAACTAAGGATTATCGAAGCTAATCACAAGCCACTTGTCACAGCTTCGTGAATGGCTTTGGCCACATAATCCACATTGTTTGTGGTGATTCCACAGATGTTGATTCGTCCACTGTTGAGCATATAAATGTGATAGGTCTTGGCTAAAAACTCCACTTGCTTAGCTGTGAAGGAACAAAAAAAAAAAAAAAGACACGTTGAAAACGGCTTTTTTTTCCGCCCTGTATTTGAAAACTTGAAGAGAAAGACAAGGGACTTGTCTTCGGACCCCTATTTCAATGCCCCGCGTCAATTTTTGGAACAGCTCACGTTCAGCTCTCGGACAGGCAGAATCACTAGATGACTCGAAATTCCCAGTTTGGTGCTCGCGTTTGGTGTTCTTTCCACGACCAGTCATCAAGCAGGCGGTTCCTTTCTTTCTTTTTTCCTTTCTGTTTCTTTTTAAGAATGTACTGATAATTGAGGGATTTAGGGATCAGCTTTGGCAATGTGGTAAGAGCACTCACCTGCCACCAATGTGGCTCGGCTCAACATCATATATGGGCTAAATTTGTTGGTTTTCTGCTCCAGGAGGTTTTTCTCCTTGCAGTTTGGTTTTTTTCCTCTCCCCAGAAAGTAACATTTTATCTGATCTGAAATAGGGGAATCTTTGTTTACATTTTTTGTCTCAGATTAGCATAAGGCTATCGTTTTCTAAGTCCTCAGGAAAGAAAAAAGTACTGAATACTGAAAGTGCATCGCATAATGAGCTATCTCTGAAAATTTGAACGCAACATCTCATAATTATAATCTGCGAGCAATGATACTTTGAAAATTCGAATTTTACAAAGAATACATGGAATCATTACGCTTTCGTCACCCAAGAATTCGTCAGTATTTGATGGCCAATAAGTGGCTCGTTATCAACGTTAAAGGGCTTAACATTTGCGATTTAACTAAGTTGAACTAATTCTTTTACCTTTTGAAGTCAATCTGTAAATAGCACGATACCACCCTGCCAGCAGAGCCTTTCTTAACTCGACGAGAATGGACTCTGCAGAAATCGTGTTAAGTCTTCATTGAGTATGCGCAAACCGTCGCTTGGAGACAGTTTCGAACCAAGTCTCGATCGCACTCCTAGAAGCCATATTGATTTCGTACTGAAGGATCGAATTCAAAAATACGATGCGTGCGCCGCCTAAACCGCTTTGACCGGATTGACTAGCACAAAAACTTGAGCTGCGGCGACTTAAAGACTTGACACGATTTCTGCAGAGCCTCTCTCGCTCGCCATCTGGTGAGTCTTAGAGAGGCTTTGCTCGCAGGGTGGCATCATACCTTCTCTGTGAGCAAAAAAATGCAACAAAATGCAACAAAATGTACACATTAACGCCAGCAAAGATTCCCCTATAGTTTCATGTGATTCGAGTGAGTCTTTCAAAATTGGAAGAGCACTTTTGCTCCGCGAAATAATATCGGGACTTTAATGAAAAGATTATTGTTACTATACCTTCTACAGTTACTATCATCACAACGTCATCGAAATCATTGATGTATTGACTCACCGTTGAGTCCAGTGAATCCAAACATTCCTTTTTGATTCACAACATGCTCCCATGTTCCAGGCGTCCCTAGTTCTCGAAGCTTGTCATAAAGAAGTTTGCGACACTGGAGGATTCGCCCTGCCATCATCTTTAAGGTCTCTCGCCTGCAATAATCGGACATTGCAAATTTTAACGAGCCAGCAGTACACTTTTAGCGGAAGTGAACGAAAGCTTTATTTTCCATCCCTCAACGAGCACTTATGGTGTGTAGCGTTTCGCAGGGAAACCATCCCTCAAGCTGTTCGGCTTCCACCATGCAGATGTCACTTGACTGTAGTCGCTCGTTCACAGTCGATATCCAGCTTTTTCTGGGCCTAACACGTGATTTTTTTATGTCCGATCTCACCCATAGATCACTTGCTTGTAAAGCGCATTTGAATACGTTAATAGAAAATGCGCTATATAAATTCATTATCATTACCATTGCCATTTACAACGAGGAAAACGCGTATTTCAAATTCTTTGAGCTGCTCGCGCTAATTTCACTGTTCGTTCATGCCTAAAGGGGTTGCTTGACGGTTTCTAGATTAAAACTTTCCCTCCTAAGAATGGCAGTCAATGACGAACCCCTTCGGAACAAAAGTATTACATGTAATTAACATCCTAGGTTCATAACACAAAGCAAATTATCGCAAAAGTCATGCCAATGAGTAATTCCACATCTAAGGCATTGTTTCCGTTTCCTGCATCACGGATTTCGGTTGCTTCAATAACAATGAAATTAAATGGACTGACGTGACAGTTTGCCCATGCGCAGAGACGTGAAACTCTCTCCTTAAAGTCCTGTTATTAGTCGAGTTTCGCTTTTTTGTGGTGTATATCTAATGAATCAATTGAAAACACAATTATCTTTGACCGGAACGAGAAAACACTTTGTCTTATTACATATTCAAACGAAAGGACCCCTTTTGCTTAAGAAACTATTTGCAGCTTGCGAGTATTTAAAGTACGGTAGATTTGTGAAAATCCTGTTGTGTGGTGCAGGGCATCTTCATGTGAGCCCGATTGATTGGGCTTGTCCGGTTTCCGAGATCTCACCTTACCTCTAAATGCTTTGTAAAAACTTTGATGTGTTCATATGAGAGGGCGGGCTGGCTCGGTTGCCGCGATCTCGGTTTTTTCAACCGGGATCTCGGTAAGAGGGATGAACATTTTGCCATATGAAATCTTCATCCGGTTACCGGGAGGAAAATAATACAATGCATTTCCGTGATTGAACGGACATTACCGAGTTTTTACTTCTCTTTTCTTTGATAATGAAGCTTGGAATGGTTTCATTTGATAATTAACGTAAAGCCAAAAGAAATTTGAAGTTACTTAAAGAAAGAAAATCGAGAAATTCTCGCCCGGCTTGTTCGTTACATTTCACGCCTGAATGGTCGCGTCACAACTTTTCCAAAATTTTCATCTCGGAAAGCGGGCTGAAAGTCGCCATGTGAACAGAAACCACTTTCATCTCGGTAACCGAGACAGCCCTGGTCAAACGGGATCATGTGAAGAGCCCCTCAAACAGATGTCAAGCGACTTGATATCAGCGACAAACACCTATCTCTCTGCTGTATAACTATATGCATTTGCAAGATCATTCAGCAGGGTTTTCGTTTGAGGCCGGAGGCCGGGCGTTTCGTCCGGTCGTTTCCCATTCCATATCCAGTACTTTGATGCCAATATTTGAGGGGTTTGTTTTAATTTTTATCATGTTTTTTTTTTACTTACTTACTTTTTAAATAGAATTTGAGTGAGCCCCAGCCTTGCCTGGGAAACTGATTCTTGGGTTTCAGAAACAATGGAAACAGTGTTTCTGAGTGTTCTATTTTAAAACTTCCCTGAGGAACATGCCCCCAGACTCCCCTAGGTAGCTCGCGCCAAATCGCAAGGAGCTTTGCGACGCCAAAATATTTTAATGTCACGTTATTATGTTTTTTCCTACCCATATCTCCTGGTGCCGGTTGACGGCGATTTCCTTGTTGCCTGCTGCCCTGTTAATGCCACAATTTTCGTGGTTACCTATCCTCACGTAGCTTACAGTGATGTGGTAAAGGTTATGATCAACCTCATCCCGAGGGTCTCTTTGTCCCACGAGGCGAGAGAGAGACACTGAACACCCTGGGAACGAGGTTGGGTTTTGATGTGAAGATAAACTAATAACAATATCGAAGCAAGATCGTCCACTGATATCTCCAAAGAACATGACGAGTTTCTTTGCGCGATAGTGACTTACCATTCAGTAGTATGAGCTGGATTGTTCAAGATAGTTGAGACTATTCTTGCGCCATGATTGGGTGGATTCGACCACATAGGACGAACGATTGCTTTGAGCTGACTGCGAATACACTGAGCTGTGACGCTATCAGTTGTCACCACACAGAGATTACCACATCTTTCATCTAAAAACGAAAGAAATATACCGATTCTTATTTCAAGAAAGGTCGCCACACAGAAGATTTCAGATTTTCAAAGTTAACAATTCAGGTACAGTTGTACAACTGCGGTCGTTTTTGACCGGTCGAATCTCTCAAAAAATTCAATCAGTTTGAACAACTCACTATAAAGACCAAAGTTCTTGGCAAAGGACTGTGCAATTAGAATTTCAAATCCCTGACTGACAAAGTAACGTGATGCCCAGGCATCCTCATCAGGATCTCCTGTCACAAAACCTTGATAAGCCATGTCAACCAAAGGAAACAGATTTCTCCTCTGAGATAAAATAAACAAAGAACACCAAAAATATTTTAAAAACCTACTATAATAAAATAAATTGCATAGTAGGCTATTGCAGCGCTCTGTGGCTGACGGTACAGGTGGCTTTCACCATTATCGCCCCTACATGTATGTTGGTGGACGAAAACAATAAATCTCTCATTATAGCTCCTTTTGTTCATCTACAATTGTACCAGCATTTTTAGATGGCCCCATTGTGGTCTTTGTTTCTAGAGATTAGTCGTCATTACATTAGGGCATGTATGTACTTTAAGCCTCTTAAACTGTGCGTGTATGAACATTGATTCCTCATGGTGATAAAGATTCATGAGTGTAATTTACAGACATCAAAAAATTGACAAAAATGAAGTGAAGTCCTCAAACCAAGGAACTTCATCATATAATTATTACTGCTTGCTTAGGGTTCTGATTATGGTTTAAAAGGGAAGCAGACACTTTGTGACACATCAGTACACAATAGCGAGACCACCACTGTGCAGCCAGGCAACTGCAAAGTAATGTAACAACAACAACAACAACAATAATAATAATAATAATAATAATAATAATAATAATAATAATAATAATAATAATAATAATAATAATAATAATAATAATAATAATAATGACTTGATTTAACCCATTGACGTCCAAACCGGCCTAAACCGGCCAGACTTACATGTGGTATTTTACTCTGTCTAACGCCAGACGATTTTACTCGTCAATGCAGGCCTTCTGATAGGGTGCGATTAAAAAATGCAAATTATGCGATTTTTTCAGGGCAGATTGTGCGATTAGAAAGGCCAATTACGCGATAAATAATGTAAATTATGCGATTTTTTTCTCAGCAATTTTAAGCTTGTTTTATAAGGTTTCAGGTTAAGAAAAACACTTTTTTGCTGCCCTAAAGACATTTTGAACACAAAGGAACAGTACGGTAATTATGTATCTCGATCGACATTAGTTGGGATAATTAAAAAAAAATGAGGTCTTCTGCACTACCGGTACACTACGTTAAAAGTTGAAAGGACACAGCTAACATGCCAAATGAATGATCAAGGCGCTTGTCAACCACGAACTTCCGAAGATGGTCAATCACAATATAGGGCCCTACCCCCATTTATATGAGAGAAAATAAGCTGCGGCTTTCTCTGGCAACGGCTTACAGAAGACTCGAATGTTCACCCCGTATAAATGGTACAAAATCTACGTTCACGTCTTTTTCAAGCCGCGGCTTATATTGACCTGGGAATATATATTCGTATAAATAGTTCCTTTTGCGTATTTTGTACCCCGTGGCCAGAGTAAGCCGCGGCTTATTTTCTCTCGTATAAAAGGCCCTAATATTGCACGACGAGAAAAACATCAGTCCATCGTCCACGTGGAGAGTAACTGTGAGGTACTTTCTTCTTCGATCGTGAGCTGTCAGATTGGGCGGAAGGTGGAAACTTCCTTCTTCGTCGAAGAAAAAGCGAGCGTTTTCACAACAAACTTATCCATGAGTAAGTTTTTATCAGTTTTCAACGAAAGAAACTACATTTTGCCGAAAAATTTACAACTTCGCTTATTTTTCACAAATCTCTTCTCTAAGAGAAGGCAACTGTGTCATTTCAGTGGTGTGTATATAAGGGCGTGTTTGTGTTGCACCAATAGAAGGAGACTGGTACCAAGTCCCCGACATGAAAAATAAAGCCTTGAACTTCGAATGTTTACGAAATCGAAGATGACAAAGGTTTTTTAGCCTTTTTCCAAGATAAATCATCTTAGAAATGGCGTATTTATGCAGGAATTTCTAAGAAACGTGTTGATTTATGTTTCATTTTATGAATTTTGTGCGTCCTTTTGTGAATTATGCGATTTTTCGTGAATTGTGCGATCGGATGCGATTTGAGGTCGATTGTGCGAAATCGCACCATCGCGTAATATCAGAAGGCCTGTCAATGGGAAGCCCCTGGGAGTCAATGGGTTAATCACACACTGAAAAACTATGTCCCTATTAATTAAGTGCTAATGGATTTAGCACAAGAGCACTAATTGGAGACACTAATGAAATTAACTAAAATCAAATACATTTTAATGGTTTTTGTGGAGAGGGGAAAACTGGAGTACCTGGAGAAAAACCTTTCGGAGCAGAGAAGAGAACCAACAAAGTCAACCTACTGTACATGTGATGCCGAGTCTGGGAATCAAACCCAGCCCACATTAGTGGGAGGAGAGTGCTCTCACCACTACTCCACGGTCCCTGCTCCATCACTAACAGGAAAATCAAACATTAATTTTGATTGAAAAAGTTATGACTTGAAAAAATTGTTCAGGGTTAGACAGGAGGTACTGCATCATGGTAACATTTTTAAGTCTCTTCCAGTAGTTTCAGTAAGTATTGACAGCAGACAAAAAGCATTGGCTTCTTTTCCCATTTACTGACCTAAGTTCTTTCAAACCTAAGATTAAAATTTATTTGACAACGACGACAGTCATAGGTTACTCCACTCAAACCAAATTCAAATTTTATTGAAGCCCAAACTCTTCTTAGTTCTAGCCTCTTGATATCGAATGATGTAAAATGCAAAATGCACATGGATACCTTCATAATTTCAGCTATCTTTATCCACTGTTCCTGGCTGGGATCAACTCCGGTGGGATTGTGTGCACATGCGTGAAGCAAAATGATTGAATTCTCGGGAGCACTCTTTAAAACAAAAACAGGCGACAAACCACTTTGCACAGCTCCAGAGAGTTTTCATGCAGCATAACACTATTTAACACTTCCTAAAGAGAATCATATACCCTTAGTTCCAGACAACAAAGGACATTAAACTGCACCTCAACTACCTGGCCCAAGTTTTTGGAAGGGTGGATAGCGCTATCCATCGGATAAACACTAGCAAACCCAATATTATTGAATTATCCAGTGGATCTATAGCACAATCCACCCTTCGAACAACTGGGGTCTGAAATCTTCCAGACCGAAAATACTGGGAAGTTCAACAACTCTGTATGAGAGCACTGTGCAGCACACACCATCAGGGGTTCAAAGACCCAACAATGCAGTAGTAAGAAAGTACTAGTTATAAAGTAATGGTAATAAAGTTAGTACATGTATTTTAAGGCATTATGACACCAACACAGTCACTCAGTCACTGAATACATAGTATTAAAGCTAATGTGAACATGAGTCTGCATGTTCTTCCTTTATTCATCAGGTCAGGCCTTAATTGAGCATAATCTGGTGTTTTAATCCACGTCTTGACCAGAAGAATGACATAGGGTTTCAGAAAACCGAATAGAATCTTATTACTACACAGGTACATGTAAATGTAGTGTTATACGAAAATACCTCCAAATCTGCGCATAGACCATCAAAATCCAATGACTTTGTTGCATTGTCAAAGTAACGGTATTCCTTGATGTTCTCTGCTTCGTATCCAGTGGCTAAAAGCATCTTTTTGTGATTTCCTAGGAAGAAAATCAATACAAGAAGTCTTCTACATGTACAACAGCAAGCAACAATCATTTTTAATAATTATAATAAAATAAAGAGAAGAGTAAACTGAAATAAACAACTCAAAATACAGGTGTGAGAAGTAATAATTTCACAATACTCCTCTGTGAATTTAAAGAGTATCAGTTTAACAAACAGATTCCATGTTGCCGTGCCACTGTTCAGTAATACTCAATGGATGACGTCAAAATGTGGTAAGAACAAAAAAAGTGGCCCACGAGGTGGCAGCCAAGGGTGTCACTGATGTTCTTACCACATTCTCATGTCTTTTGTGATCTGTCACTGGACAGACACACAGAAACATGGAATCTTGTTATAAAGAATTAAAAGTTCTTGATGATTACGTCAGCTACGCGCGACTGTCCTCTAATACATCATAGGTGAGAACCAACCAAAATGTGCGCATTATTGAGCTTATTATATAAATGTATGTAGTCATGTACGTTGCTTACTGCCCATCAATGATACTGTATCACCAATACAACTGTGAGCAGTGAGCACACATGTCATGGAGATGGACTGACTTCCTGTCATGAGAGTTTTGCCTTGGTTTTTGTTTGAAAACATTACTATCTTTTTGCACCCTCAAGTTGCTACCCCAAATGCCAAAAACAAAAACTGTTACAATATCAGTGTAGCAACATAAGCCATGAGTTATCAATAACTCATGGCTTATGTTGCTGCACTGATATTGTTTTTGTTTTTGGCATTTGCTTTTGAACACTGCTTTTGGGTTTTCATTAACAAAAGACTTTTGCTTGGCCTTCTACAAGGACAAAAAAAGCACCTAAGAGAGCCACCCTCTATAAGAATTAGAATCCTGTCTAAAATGAAAGGAGATAAAGAACAAAATATTAAGCCTGCTTCCCACTTGTGCTATAAGCGCAAGCACAAGCATACATGTAAGAAAAGACTTGTGGGAATGGGCGTGAAAAAGCCATTATGAACACAAGCTGTTTTTTCCGCTTGTGCAAATCTCATGCTTGTGCATGTTTCACCTCTGGGCACGGACGTGAGATAAGCACAAGCATAAGCCCGATGATTCTACCAATCAGAGACCATTACTGTCAGTTCCTCATCTGCCATTTTGGGATAGTTCCAGAACTTCTCAGACCTTATCCCGCTTGAGTATTGGCTGACTTTCCTTGCTTTTTTCACATGTGAGAACATTGTGTGCTTGTGCTTGTGCTTGTGCTTATTACACAAGTGGGAACTGGGCTATACTGACAGTGTGTTCAAAGCAATCTGCTTAAAAATGTACACTGTGACAATACAACTGATAAATGTGATAACAGCTACAGTAACATTATCAAAACACCCCTTAGACCCCAAAGACCTTTAAGACCCTAAGACTCGAAAAACAAAGAAAGTAACCTAAAACCCTCAATTTGGCTAACCCTACATGTAGGCCGAAAAACCAACTTTACGCCTAGTTAGGCCTAGGGTTAGCCAAATATTATTGAGGATTTTGGGTCACTTTCTTTGTTTTTGAGTCTTAGGGTCTTTGGGGTCCTAGAGGTCTTTGTCTTCAAGACATGGTGACCCCATTATGACATTAATGATGATGATGATGAAAAACTAATTGATGATGGTGGAGCCTTACATGTAAGTAGAGGGAATGTTATACGGGATTAATATTAAACAGCATGTAACCTTTGAAGTATTGGTGCCCAAAAGACAACCATTTTTTTTCAGATTCATGTCACTCTAAAGAGATTCAAATGACGTGAATTGCAAATCCTAATTTAGTACATTTTAAATACCGGTACACAATGAGAAAATATATATTCATGGAAGCATTTTACATGTAGTTTAGACTATCTTATAATATAGGTACTGTTTGAAGCTTTTATTACAAGTAAAAATGTATGGTATCCCAATAAACAACCCTACCCTGCAGTATGGTTGCAAACAAAACAACAACAAACTTTATTTAAGAACAAGAAATGCAAAAACTTGAACTTAAAACCCGCAGGTAGCAAATGCTAATCAAGGTGGGCTCAAGGAAAGTTATCAAAAAGAGGAAAAGAAATAACAAAAGTTTCAATGAATTTTTTAAGACACCAAGATACACTCTAGAGTTTGCGTGTTAATTGGTTGCATGTTAATTGTGTATCAGATTCCCTTAAATTTTGATCATAATGTTGATTACTTTAAATGCAGTAATTAAAGTGAAGCTTACCCCAAGTAGGTTTAGACACATAAATGACCTCTGATCCATAAAACTTTTTCAAAAATTGCATTCCAAGGCGAAGACTTCCTGTGCCAGAAATTCCCTGAACCCCACACACCTGTTATTTACAAGAAACATGCTATAATTATAAGTGTCCCATTATTGCGATTGCATCGGCCACATTTTGTTTTTAAGACTTTTAAGACATTGCAAAGACTAGGTTTGTAAAACAAAAGCCATTGAGGAGATCCGTTGATACTGTTGGGCAAATTATCATTATGAAGAGAAGTGACACAATGTGTCCCAATGACCCGTTGTCTGACATTTGCAGACTGCAGACTGCCTACAAATAGCACTCTCTGATAAACATTGTTTAAGTCTAAGCACCCATTTCAAATAGCGCTGATAAACATTATTTAAGTCTAAGAATCCATTTTAAATGGTTAGCTTTCAATAAAAATTATAATTGTGATTTAGGGTTAGTCTGCAGTCTAGAGTCTGCAGTCTGTAAATGTCAGACACCGCCAATGACCACCCGTATGCTGAGAATTTCCCCTCCTTTTTGAGGGCTCTAAAGAACCACATCATACAAGTCATGTAATTGCAAATAACATTATTATTTACTAATATTGATATCACTTGTTATGAACAATTGTTTTAACACTCTTTTTCTATTGCATCAGTTTCACTCTCTAGAATGGGACTGATACATGTGAAATACATGTAGTGTGCTAGCTACTTTTACAAGCCATTACAGTAGCCATTGCCTACTTTTTCAGAGGCTTCGATCATGCATGTGTGGTGTTTTCTTTTGATAAATAAGACACTTGTTTTGGTCAGTAACTTGTTCTTCTAAATGCATTTTATAGCTTAATGTAAATAAGCAGTTCAGCAAGCCATTGACCCTGTTACTACAATGACATTAATTAAAAAGACTGGATTTAATCACAGGTTGAAGGTTCTTCAAAACGTAATTGCCAAAGGTGATAAAAATATACAAGTCATGTGAGCATTTGCACAGAACAAATCCTTTTACTTTTCCCTTACTGATCAATTGCATATCAATGATATCAGGCTACTGTCTTTTAAAACTGCCTAAGCAGGGCCTGCAAAAAGGCTGCCTGATAGCCCAGGGCTAGTGGAACGACGTTTCAGGCTAGTGCTTCCTTATACATGTAGCGGGTTGCCCGACGGGCAAGCATCAATATTTGAACACAAGTGTGGCATTATTGGGGTTTTTTTTCTGATGCAAACTTCTGAGCAGACATAAGTGTTTAATTAGCAGACAGTTCGAGAGAGAAAAAGAATACAAATCTTTTTGGGGCTTGCTCCTCAGAGACTTCAGCTAGTAAGATGAAATTACAGCTTGCCCAAGGGGCAAGATGATGCTTGGAATTTCGTCTCATCCTACCAAGGGCAAGTGGGTTTATAACAGTGGCAATCATTTTGTTTTTCTTTTAAGAAACTTAAGGACGTTCGCGCCCAAAACGTTCCCACGTACAGATTTTTTTAAAACTTGCCACGCAGAAAGGTAATGACCTACTTTTGCCAAAAAGGCAAAAAAAATGGGGGTCACCGTGCTTGTTATCGAGATCATGAGGTGCAGTTTTAGAAGATTGCATTACTTTACGACGATCTTAGCTTACAACTGTCAGCAATAAAAAAACTACATTAGTGAAATTTAGATCAGGTAAACGTACTCAGTTCAACATAACTAATATAACTAAATTAACCTTTGCAGCTGATGTCTTTTTCTGAGGTGAAATAGACCTTGAAAAACGAGACATATTAGTCTAAGAAAGAAAACTTCGGTCGCACGAGAGCATAAAAGGCCAAATATTTGTAACTTCTCACGTACAGATTTTTTTTGTTTTTTGTTAAAATGGACAAAATCAAGAAAGGAAGTGATCTACGGAAAGAAAAATGGGGGTCACCGAGCATTCAAGAGAGTAAAATCGCTGCGAAGTTCTCAAAGCGATTGTTTATTCGCACTGTCACGCCATTGCGTGACATTTCCGAGAAGACCTGGGTCCACAGCTATCCCATGATGCCACATACTTTCGCGTTCTATTCTTGTGGAAAATTTTTGCGCCTTTAGCATCGTGTTTACCTGCGTGGTCTGCGATGAATGACGTGTGCGTGACATGCGCGAAAAAATGCGCAGTAGCAATGGGCGCGAACGTCCTTAAGGAAGTTCGAGGACATGTATATGACTCGGCCCAAATTTTACACAGTCAGTTATGTATTATTTAAAACACACTTTGCCAAAAATGGAAAAAAAAAAAGCAAAAAGTACGATCATATTACTTGATAAAATGGAAACTGTATACAAGGAAAAGTCAAAGTGGAGAAGCTTGATTTTAAAGGAGAGGAGACCTTGGATACCATGTTATTCATACAAAACAATTATCATAATTTGTCATGGCCTGGGATGCTCCTGTTTGCAGTCTCATCCCACGTTTACGAATAAATGTTAATGATTAGCATAATGATTTCATTATCAAATTAGATTTTACAATAATCATTATGAATATTTAATACTTCCTTATTACACGTAATTTTTTTTATTCTGACCAAGACAAGCTTAAAATGCAGGTCGGAAAAGCAGTACCCACAAAGATTTTGTGTCATTACAGATACACGAATTAGAGTTTAGACTTTGTCTTCAAGGTACATTACTTAATCGATTTGTGACACCAATCGTTAATATTTACAACGTAATTATCGGAGGAGCACCGTGTCTTCAATATGACTGTACAAGCCGCAGACTTTAAAGCTTACAATGTATAAGTGAACACAAAAATAATTTGGCCATACTGTAGCCTTAGAGAGTCTAAAGGATTATCACAGTTTAAAAACGACCTTTAAAGAGGCTGTTTCCATTTCCAGGGTGATCCTTCTGCTTGTCACGAGCCACGCGATGCAATGAAACCATGGCAGATGTTGAATAAATTATTGTGCAAATACATGTGACTGTTTACTTTTTATAACATTTTTAGCCTTCAATCTCCAAAAGACCTGATAGAATCCCAGCCTTTCAAGTGAAAGACTGTGTATACATACCCTGTTCTCCACTATAGCGGGACTGTCCGGTCCTAGAGCAAGTTTACAGGCAGCATCTGTGAATAACTTCAGACCATCAATCGGCAAGTACTCATGGTTCAAAATTTTGTCTGCGATTTCGTCAGCGAGCTGTTTTTCCACGTTCTTAACAACATCCAAGACCATCGGCTTTCCACTGTCGTCTCGATATGCTATAAAAACATGACGAAAGATGGAAAATCGGGTATAAATTGTAAATTATATCACAAACTGTGAGATTGACCATAATCGGTGGGATTCAGTATATCTCCACTGATTCCTCGACATAATTAAAAATTTACCTCCTATTCCCAAGTTGACTTTCTGAGGATGTTTATCATCATTATAGTTTTGATTAACATGAAAAACATGATCAGTTGGGACAAGGGGTACGTCCTTAAATATCGAAATCCCTGGCATCGTTGTGCAATAGACTAAATCCGTCGCAGATACCTAGAACCCAGAGTCCTTCGATCGTCCCGAGTCTGTCCGAAATTCGACCGAAGTATTATCGACATGAACATGACGTCATAACATGTATACAACATTGCACATTGCAAGGAGAGTCGCATCAAGAAGAAGAGATTAATCCGTTCCTCATGTAATCAAATTTATGGTATCAGAATTTAACAATGGGATTGTTTGGGAAAACTCCTCAAAAGACGCCGAAGGAGCAGGTCTGTTTGATTTATTTTGTACTTGTAGCAATGATTATTCGTAGGCTATAAAAAGTTCCACCTACGAACTGAAATTTAGAATTTTTGGCACAAAGCTCTATTAAGTTTCTTTAGTTTGATAAACTTTTCAGTTTTTATGTGAGTAAGTTTAATGAAGCCATACGGAACTTGGGAGACTGGGGACCATCTATCTATCTACATGTACCATCCATCTTCATCTGATCATAATCGTTAGTTGCACTAATATTTGGTATGAAGGGAAACATTTGGAGGTGGTGACCCAAGGTCACTTTGTCTAAATACCTGCAGCTGTGGGCCATAAGTCATCAAATATCAAATATCATAATCTGCCAGAAGCACATGGGAGTAACTGCAGAACACCCTGCCATTTTGAAGCTGCACCTCTGAACAGGCTGGATACGCGGATACGCAGTCGAAAGTACCACCCCTCCCCAAGTAAACTTCTAAGTAGTATGTTGTGAAGTGGATACGCGGATACGCGGATACGCAGTGGAAAATACCACTCCTCCCCAAGTAGACTTCTTGGTATATTGTAAAGTTGATACTCGGATACGCAGATACGCAGTCGAAAATACCACTCCTCCCCAAGTAAACTTCTAAGTATATTGTGAAGTGGATACGTGGATACGCGGATACGCAGTCGAAAATACCACTCCTCCACAAGTAAACCTCTAGGTATATTGTGAAGTGGATACGTGGATACGCAGTCGAAAATACCACCCCTCCCCAAGCAAACTTCTAAGTATATTGTGAAGTGGATACGTGGATACGCGGATATGCAGTCGAAAATACCACCCCTCCCCAAGTAAACTTCAAGGTATATTGTGGATTGTTCCTTTAGGAATCATCCCATACAGTACATGTACAATGTATTTGTGAAAGCAGTCACCCAGTTTCCCATTTTGCATTATCAATGCCTTTGATGTGATGTAGTTACAGGTACCAACTACCAAAAATGTTACAAGCACTGCATGTTTCAGATAATCATCATTCATCGTTGTCTCAACCCATTCACTTGTCAGGCATCCATGGCCAGGAATTGCCCCCAGTTGACAAGTAAAATTGTCTGGCATTAGACAGAGTAATCTGTTAAGTCAGTCACTCGCAGGAGTCAGTGGGTTAAAATGACATAGCCTTAATGTTGTTTTAATATCCTGTGCTGTAAAAGCCATCAAGTACTCACTGTGAGCATATACATCGTATGACTTCATTTGTTACTGTTGTGCAGGTTCAGGAATGGTGTAGAGGTCTTAGGAAAGAAAGCAGAAATCTGGACAGACAAATAAGAGGTTAACTTTAAGTCTTGATGTGCAGTGTTTGTAATGAAATTAATGTCATCATAATTATTATTATTATACATTGGTGTCACCAGCTCGATTTTGATTGGCTATAAGCACGCAGCTAATTCTTGCTTGCTCTGTTTCTCTTATGTCATACCTACAAACGATAGATTTTATACAATGTATATGTAGAATTGACGTCATACCTACAGACAATAGTTTTACGCATGCAGAAGTGACGTCACCTAACACACTAACCAGCTGTTTGATCAGTTTTGTCATGGCAGAGCTCAGCTCAGGAATATGCGTAATAAAACAATTATTGAATTCTGTTTTCGCATGTTAGCGATAATTATCAAGGCTCCAGTTTGTGTTATCCGCCTCAGCCTTCGGCTTCAGCAGATAACACAAACTTTGGCCTTGATAATTATTGCTAACATGCTCAACCTCATCCAATGGAAGGACAGCAGTAATGAATAATATTGTGTGGTTATAAGTTACAGTGAATACTAAAAATATTATTATTGTTATGGCTGTACAATACCAATAGTTATTATTGCTGGAAGTATGACCTGTAATTGCTGCTGCAGTGAGTGAGCTTGAAGTGAACAAATGAGGCAGTTCTCTGATCGGGAGAAGAACACATTTTTCTTTGAAATGTA
Organism: Montipora capricornis; assembly: GCF_036669925.1. Taxonomy (NCBI): domain Eukaryota; kingdom Metazoa; phylum Cnidaria; class Anthozoa; order Scleractinia; family Acroporidae; genus Montipora; species Montipora capricornis. Next base: position 53,943,618 of record NC_090885.1, read on the forward strand.
GGGGATTGTGTTCAAGAGGCGCAAGGAATTGTAGTTATGCATGAATGGAGGAATTACGATGCGTGGTATGATCTTGTTTAAACAGCCGAAGATTAGAGGCGGCTCTGTTTTTTATTTCCCTTCGCCGTTCCTCAAACTTTTGAAGGTTTCACTGGCATGCAACAAAAAATAAATTTGAAATCATTGAATGAAAAACGCCAAGAACTTCGAATATTTTTTATGGGGAACAAAATCTTTTAACCAGTCCTCTCCAATTCTCAAGCCTGTGCGGTACATGGTTTCTGAGTTATTTTTTGTAGAAGCGTTTCATGAAACTTTACAGAAATGTTCATATGGAGATGCCATGTGGTCCACCAATATGCATATGGTGGCTGGTAATCAATAAAAACTTCTGGGGTTCACTTTGCGATGAAAGCGCTTACTTTTGATGCTCGTGAGATGAAATGAACACATCTCCTAATGTACTTGAAAGGCTCAAACTGCTGAAATTTATGGATAGGCATCTTTTTTCAGCCAAATACATGTAGCAATTATTTGGAAATTCAAAATGCTTTATTTTCGAAATGAAAGACGTCATGGAACTGGAAACTTGAAAAAGATTTATCTCTAGGTCATCTTCAACCTTCTTTAATAGATAAAAATTCAGAATGCCTTGCGATTTTGATTTTAGAATTTTTAGCCATTTGTGAAAACCATCTATTGTTTTCTTTCTTCTTTTGAGTGGGCTCAAGAAGGAGGTCCAGTTGGAGGTCCAGTTTTGGGGTCCTTGTTTTGTATTGTCCCTGCTCAAAACCTATTATCCATTATACAGTCCCATACGTTTGCATATAACTAGTGAAATTGTGTTATGTGGTTTCCTATTAAGGACATTCCCGCCCTTTGCTACTGCGCATTTTTTCGCGCATGTCACGCACACGTCATGCACCGCAGACCACGCAGGTAAACACGATGCTAAATGCGCAAAAAGTTTCCAGAAGAATGGAACGTGAAAGTATGTGGCATCATGGGATAGCTGTGGACCCAGGTCTTCTCGGAAATGTCACGCAATGGCGTGACAGTGCAAATAGACAATCGCTTTGATGTGTAGCACAATCACCGTACCCATTTGGGGGTGACTCAGAAACATTTCCTGATTTATTCAGTTTAACGTCTTCAATGAAGCTATATTTTTGCTGAATGCTAAGGTTATCCTTGTTGATTAGCATACAGGGTGTAAAAAGGGTAAGCGACTTTCCTTTCTTGAGAAAACAAAGGAAAAGGATAGAAAAATAGGCAAATTTTGAGTGTAACGCGTAACACAATTTTCAAATTGAAAGTCTTCAAAACCATTTTTCATAAGAGAGAACAATTATGTGGATTAACGGACAATAACCAGTGATAACACGCAGTAAATACTACATATGAGCAAAATTAAAACAGTTCAAGTTTATTAAAACACATTAAAAAGATTCAAAATTCCGTAGTTTCCTTACTGTAACGCTGTGTTTTGGAATTCTGGCGCTCACTAGGTTATAGTTTGAAACAAGTCTTCAATTGATATCTGTGGCTTCAAAACCATCTCAACTAAATGCTCATACCTTGTGCTTTAACATACAGAAAAATTAGTTTGAGGGATCCACTACGAATGGAGAAATCACTCCTCAAAAGAGTCGCTACGCTTTTTCTGTTCCGCAATTACGCAATAATATTTTTCGAGACCACTTCTTTCAATGTTGCTCCTGCTCCAACCAAGGCGTAAGTGGGTTCCAACCAAGCATTTTCTGAATGCTCACAAGTTCCACTAGCTATTTCCACAGTTTCGTCATCGTAGCTTTCAGGGTCGCGAAAATATTAGCCTTTGACTGAGTCGCTACGTTTTTTTTAACATGCCGGGCCATATTGAACCTAGTCTTGAGTGCCAGTGAACATCACAAATCTACTTCGCAAAGAAGCCATGATTTCCATGTGCTTCACAAGGCTTGGTAACCTTTCCTCTATGGATATTATTGGGAAGTCCACAATGTCTTTTCAGGGGCAATTTTCAGGAAAGAGACATCTGCTCTGACCTCTGCTCTGACCTCAAATTGCTCTGACCTCAAATTGTAAAGTGGAGCAAAAAAGTGGAGCAGAAAGCCAGCGTTTAGGGTGTCAATAGAACTAAATGAGGGGATGCTATCCTCCATGTAGTGAAAGCTTTCTGTTTTTACTTTTTATTTGCCTCAAAATTGACTATCTGTATGAAAGACCACGCCTGCAAGGGGTCATGGGTAAATCAAAAATTCAGTTTTAACGGACCAAACATTAATATTTTCCGAACAATTAGAAAGATATGTAAGTCTGGGTGTGAAATAAGCCAAAATAAGTGATTTTTACCCCAATAAACACAATTTCACAATTTTTAGGTATGTTACAGAAATGGGTACCGTGATCATGCTACTCATCTTTGAGAACTTCGCAGCCATTTTACTCTCTTGAATGCTCGATGACCCCCATTTTTCTTTCCGTAGATTACTTCCTTTCTTAATTTTCTCCATTTTAACAAAAACAAAAAAAATCTCTGCACGAGAAGTTACAATTATTTGGCCTTTTATGCTCTCGTGCGACCGAAGCTTTCTTTCTTAGACTAATATGTATCGTTGTTCAAGGTCTATTTCACCTCAGAAAAAGACATCAGCAGCAAAGGTTAACTTAGTTATATTAGTTATGTTGAACTGAGTACGTTAACCTGATCTAAATTTCACTAATGTAGCTTTTTTATTGCCGACAGTTGTAAGCTAAGATCGTCTTACAGTAATGCAATCTTCTAAAAATGCACCTCATGATCTCGAAAATGAGCATGGTGACCCCCCATTTTTTTTGCCTTTTTGGCAAAAGTAGATCATTACCTTTCTGCATGGCAAGTTTTAAAACAATCTGTACGTGCGAACGTCCTTAAGAAAAGGACAGGTGCTTTAGGTTGAGAAGACAAGGTCAAAAAATAAGTTATACCCCTAGCCAACAACCATTCCTCACTCCATTTGAATATTATTTTTACTAGTGAGATAATTTGTTGTTCTCAGGGGATGAAAATTTTCACTGGCATTCTGCCCTTATTTCTATTAAAAAACTGAAAACCTGTTATCTAAGTAACAAAGCCTGCAAAATTAATATTTACAACGTGCTAACAAAGGATTTTCATTGACAGAATTTATCTGGTCAATATCTGTCAAATGATACACTACCTTTTGGAAAAGGTAATTTCTTGTAAGGAAAGAAGCCAGCACTATTTGCATATTTGTATAACATGTACAAAAAGCCTGTCCCCTGTGTTGGCACTAATACTGTAGTTTTATTGTGAAAATTTACTGCCCTGTAAAGTTAAGTTAACCATTTCATTTGCAAGATCGAAACATTCATTCTCCTACCTCATAAAACCATAGATTTCTTTGTTGGGTAGTCATGAGAATTTGTTTTTATATCAAGATCACACCTCTTATAGACTTAAGCAGATAATAATCTTCATTCTCAGCACCTACATGTATTTGACTGACATTTCGTTGAAATTACGTATGAGGAGAATTTACATACTGGTCACCCCTGGAAGTCAACAGGCTAAGGGTGAAATGAACAGTGGTTCTCCTAATCGGCTCCCACAGTCTAACTCTTGATCGGAGCCTTCTGCACAAAAGTTTTGCAACTGCATGATCTGAGTTGTTTTGCAAATTAATTTTATTGCAACTTTCATTGTGATTTATAAAAAAAATCTCAGCCATCTGTCATTTTACTCTTTAGTTGGCAATCTGACAGCCGCACTTGCATCCAGAAATGCACGCCCAATTTTTATATCCAACACAAGTGTCCCTTTAAGTATAAGGCCGTTTTCTGTTCCTGTTCTAGCGATGACGCACATGTATTAAAAGGGTTAGCATTATTATATATATACAAGTGTATCTTGTGGAGTTAAATGCAACCCTGTTCATCTTTACTTGAGAACTGGAACTTCCAGGGTCCTAGGGAACTTTATCAGTAATTGCCTGTATTCCAAGAACTTCTCCCACCCCCCATATGCCCTCTATCCGAGAAATTCCTCGTCATTTCATAAAATAGAGAAACGCCAGTTACACTTACAGTAACATGTTGCTCAGCTTTTTGAAAAGCAGTGCGGTTTTTTATCATAATTTGTCATATTTGATATGCATTATAATATTATTATATTCAGTTGTCCATACATGATGTATATCTATTATGGCAAAATGTATTTGAAATAAGAAAAGGCCTGAAACTGAACTAATCATTATCTAAAGTAAAACCGCTTGATACCCCCCCCCCCCCCCCTTCCTAAATCCGCCCCTGTACTACGTGCATTTTTGGACATGATTATCTGGAGAGCCAAAAGTCAATTAAGGGAACTGTTCACTCCTACTCATTCCACAGTGTGCATGTAATAGTGTTAATATAAAAAAAGAACTTTCTTTCAGCCATTCAAAGAGAAGAAGAAAAAGCAAAAGCTACCTTGAGAGATGCAGCAAAAAAGGGACAGAAAGATGTTTTGCCTATTCTTGCAAAAGAAATAGTCAGGTCAAAAAAGGCTGTCAGCAAAATATATGCATCAAAGGCTCAACTGAATTCTGTAGAAATGGGCATGAAAAACCAATTGGGTGAGTTATGTCATTAATAATGCCTTAAAGCCAAGGAGAAGTAAATGGCACAGTTGGTTATTAGTGCAGGGCCTCTGTGCAAGATGTCCCGAGTTCGATCCCCTAGTACCGGTAACGTCACATCCTTGCTTCGACTTCTTTCCATTCTGTGTAGCTTCAGGTAGCTTTAACGGAGCACTGAAGATGGATAGAGTGAGGTAAAATGAGTGCACCGTCGGCTTCCTGGGAGTTACCCTCTAGGGGGTAAAGGAACGTCCGGTATTAACTAAGGTGTACCTTTACCTCTATATACCACAAACTTTACAGATGACTTTATTAATACTCGTCAATCTGTGTTTTCACACTTACAACACTTTACTTACCTGCAAATTGTTTTGCATAAAGAGTACGAGATACATTGACTTTTTGAAAAACTTGTTTTGTAAAAGATGTAAAGGCTTTTATAGTTATCCAGCTAGTTCACAGGCACCCCACTTTTAATAATCTGAAAGGAACAATTCAAACTTTAATAGAAACATGATTAAGAACCCTAGCTGGCAAGAAACAACCAGTTGGTTAAAGCGTGGTAGAATTGAATCCGGGACAACCGGAAACCACTCCAAATCAGGGGCCCGTTTCTCGAATGTCCCGAAACTTTACGGGCCATTTTCGGGTGTCACATTTCCTTTTGTATCTCAACGGAGAGAATTTAAGTCGTCAAACTCTACAGTCCTTTTTTCTTTTTGTTACCTTAAAAACATGTTAAAAGATCGGTTTTCCAAAACAAGCGGTTGGCAGTTTCGCAAATGGCCTTTCGGGCCCGAAAAGTTTTCGGGACTTTCGAGAAACAGGCACCAGAGTTTAGAACGGGCTTTGAACCCGGGGAAGCCGCATGCAAACCCAACTCTCTAACAACTGGATCACGCCGCCTCCTGTGCATTGTGCATTCTGTGACGGCTGGGCAAATTTTCGTTACGTAAACGGTCGTTGCCATTTGGACGACACTTAGAACAATTTTCACTATTAAGTTTGTCCTTTGCAAATGATGAAAAAAATGCTCAATCTAAGACTAAATTAGCCCCATTTTAAACGCCGAATCTAATGCAAATGAGCGAAAACAATAGATTTTTTCTCATTTGCATTAGATTCGGCACATGTAAAATGCGACGTTTAAAACGGGCCTTATCAGCGTATATCACTGAGAATTTAGAAAAAAAACTTAGGGAAAAAGTTTAGGGAAAAAAATTAGAAAAAAATGAACTTGAGTTGGATAATAGACATCGAACTCGATTCAATGGCTGAGGAGCGAACGCACGTAACCACTACACTACCAAGACAACCACTCCAAACATCGCAATTTTAAAGTCTATTAAATGAATTATCCCTAATAACTTATTGAAAGCTAACTGTAACCGAATAAAACTCTTGGTTACTAAGAAATGGCATCGACCGTTCACGAAACGGAAATTAGCGATGGTTTTTTTTCCAAAACAGGAGTTCTCCGCATGGCTGGTGCACTGGAAAAAAGCACAGAAGTGATGAGAACTATGCAACAGTTGGTCAAAGTGCCAGAAATTCAGGCTACAATGCAGGAAATGTCAAAAGAAATGATGAAGGTACCAGTAATATAATTAAAAACTTTAAGGCAATATGGGAATACTGCACAACAGCCTCAGTAAATAAATCATGCATCGATGTATAATGAGCAAGGTTCAGCCATGTCATTCACATTTTTGTTCAGTGAAAATAGTATTCAAGAATGGTTGTACACTGTACACTAATATACTCTACAAATGTGTTTTCAAGGCTACAGTGAATAAAAATAATTTTGTTGCAATTCGTACAAAATTGTGTTTCTGCTGTGATGCCCAGACAGCGAACCTGAATGGAATGGAAAAATCTTTCTACAGCATATCCGGCAATGAAAGGAAAACTCAAAAGGGTGTTATCAATTTTTCAAAGAAATCGGGAAAAGCTGGAGAGCAAATGTGAGACAATTTACTGTTACAGTATCAAAAACGTCACTCATGCTAAATAGTAGTTACATGTACCTGAAGACTGTCTTGGTTTAATTCATCTACACTGTATGGATTTATTTGTGTAGGGAATCACGTGGGGCCAAGTGATATTTCCTTTTATTTCATTCTATTCTACCTTTCAAATATGTGAAACTTCATGTCATTAACAACTATTAGCCGAAGTGGAGGTGGCTAGTGGTGGATTTTTATTTCATGTATTCCTGGAACGAATTGCAAGTGGATTTTGGGCAATCGAGAACGTGTGACAGATTCGTACGTGATAAGCGCGGAGCAAACGTCAGCACCTCAACTAGTCAAACTGGTTTTCTACTGTACAAATATCATTTCGAAAAACCGATGATGATGGATAACACTGCGATCGCAAATGATTTTGACCAGGAGTTCTTTTCAGAGCTCAAAGAACCCCTGGTCCAACCCTTGCTAGTACATATTTTGTTTGGTTGCGCCATTTGTAGACAGAGACGACAAGAACTTTTCTCTGCAAATGAACGCGGGAAACTTTTGTGGGAATGGCGGAGGTTAGACGGAAGTTTAAGGAAAGTGTTTTCGATCCTCCAAGCAAACCTACGCCTCATTCGATATGCACTGGAGGAAACACTCTTTGATCGCTTCTCTCATTTATTGAACGTCAGGACAAAAACGAGACCGGGCTTCCTCTACGCGAATGAGGTCTGGATCAGGACTTTCGAAGTCCTCGATCATATCTCTTCTGGCAAGTGGGCTTTTGGTTCCCAAGTGTTTTTACTGGAAGAGTACGCCTGCCACTTAACCATGAATACAGGCTTGCCGTTTTGGATCCTTTTGGCGACTATAGGTTCAGCTTAAAGTGCACTAAGAACCTCGAGTTTTGGATCACATATCGCCCCGATGCGTGGAATTACGACGCTACAGTCAAGGCTCTTGTAATAGCCCTTTGGTGGACGACAATGCTCCTCCATGTGAACAGCACTGAGTGTGGTTGCAATTTGAAGGTCAATGGAGTATTTATGATGTTAAACGATGCGACAAAATTCAAACCCCGGCCGGCCTTGTTTTTAAGCTCTGAAAACTTACCCGCTGCTAAGATCATTCGCATGAAAACAAACTGAAAAGTCCAAAGTACCCAAAAACATAATCAAAATGAGAAAATAGTTGCCATTCTTTCTCACTTGTCGCTTTCTTGGGCTCTCTACGCTCGCTCGAACGACTGTATTATCCCAGAATCGTCACAAACCCTCGCTCGTGCAAAATTTGTGTCGAGAAGTTAAGACATTTTTGCCGTATACAGGACGCGCATTTACCCTTTGATTTCACAATCGTTATAGTTCTTCGGTCGCATCAAGGTGGTTGATAAGTTAACGGTGGTTAACTTCCTAATTGCAAATGATCAAACAAGGATATGTTGTTATGTTACTTTACTGAACGAAATCAATCCAAACTTATGCATTACATAATTAAAGTAACAAACCTTGTATCTTTTTGTCTCGTTTACAGGTATTGCGCGCAAATGTCTGATTTTAGTGAACAAAAGAGAAAATAGCAGGCAGTGTCCATTGTTTGTATTGCCCGCCAACTACATACTAATGCGCATTGGCACGCGTGCATAGCAACCAATGAAATACATTCTTCTTTCGCGTCTATTAATAATAACGAGCAATATGACAGTCCTGGGACGTTTCTTGAACTGTAAGTAAATGTCCCGAGAAAAATAGGCATTCTGCCCGATGGAATATGTGTAATGGTCTCGTGCGTTTTCTGTACAGTAACTAATACAGATTGATAATAATGTAACATTAATTTCTTGTTTGATGTACTTGCACTGCTTCCAGGCAGGAATAATAGAAGAGATGTTAGAAGACACATTTGAGTCAATGGAAGATGACGACTTGGAGGAAATTGCGCAAGAAGAAGTTGACAAAATTTTGTTTGAAGTGACAAAAGGTGAAAATACACTGTACACGTACAGTAGGTTCTCAAATGGCTGTATCATTTGTATGAAAAAAACCGTTTGTTTTGTTGAGAAAACAAATGAAAGGATTAACTTTCAGAGAAAAAAAAGGAGTACTTGTTAAAGTTTCCCCTATACAGCTTATCTTTGAAGGTTTAGTACTAAATGGAAATCGTGATCCTCGGACTTACATGGACAATAGACCTTTTTGCAGATATAGCGGCCATTTTGATTTCTATTGTTTCGAATAGCTATTATGGGATGCCCAGGGGGCAAAGAAAGATTAATTTGTCCCCTAAGCATCCCATAATGTCTTTCGAAACAATATAAATCAAAATGGCCGCCGTATCGGTAAAAAGGTCTATTGAAGTCTCTTATAGACACCTGAAAATCTCAGGTGGCTTCAACTGGATATGAACCCATCAGTGACCTCTGTGACGCCGGTGCAATGCTGATCTACCAACTGAGCTATGAAGCCGCATAGTTGGAAGCAGGGGCCTCGTTTCTCGAAAGTCCCGAAAACTTTTCGGGCCCGGATAGCCATTTGTGAACCTAAGAATTGAATGAAGGGGTAGTTTCTGAAGAAACTGTGGTGCTGCGTCGGTGGGGAAGTAGTATACAAAAATTTGGTTTTATCAACGGAGTTGATAATTTAAATTGGCCACCGTACAGAGATTCTAAAAGCTGAGAATCTCTGTACGGTAGCCAATTTACATTATCAACTCCGTTGATAAAACCAAACATTTGTGAACCTGCCAACCCCTTGTGTTGGAATGCCGATCTTTTAACATGTTTTCAAGGTAGCTAAAAGTCAACCTGACTGTGAAGTTTGACGACTTAAATTCTCTCCGTTCTTGAGATGCAGAGGGAATGGTGACACCCGAAAATGTCCCGTAAAGTTTCGGGACTTTCGAGAAACGGGCTTAAGGGTCAATTCAATACAAAATGACCCCTTAACCCTTTTAATAACAGTCTCTAAAAAGTGGTTATAATACTTTACTGTATCAACTAACAGTAATGGCATGGTACCAGATGAAACACTAGTTATTGCTGAACAAAATGTGCCCACTATTGTGACGTAATAAGAATTCACGGGAGCCAATTTAGAGCTACCTTCCATTTTTCGAGAACCGCATTTCCGGAAATGCTGCACTGGAACCAACCTATTTCAAGCCATAACACTTATATTTGTAGAACAAAGGGGAGTTTTATGAAGAAATTCGTTGTCTGACGGTGTTCACAGACTTAAAAACAACATTCGACTTTGAAAAAGAATTCAAACCACTGCAATGCAGATCAAGACTGGAAAAATCCAAGATCCCATTAAAACTACTGGAATTCCATATTTTCTTAAGAGAATATGTAATAGTGCATGGTCTTGGTAGTTCTGTACCTAATGTCACGTTGAAAATGGACTATAAATGTAGTTGAATAGTCAGTGTTAATTTGGAAACCTTTTTCACTAGGTGCCCTTGGACAAGCTGGACATGTGACAGACAAGCTACCGGTAAGTCCTTCGTTTCACACGAGCATAGGTTTGCAAAAGATTACGTTTTGGGCTGAACAACGAGACAAGTATTTGTAAGTCATGTTCTTTGTAGGGCTTAGGATTGTGTCCGCACTGGGTTTTCGCTGAAAGGCCAGAGGTTAGACTGGAAAAAGAAGATACCTTAACTCAGTGACATTTGCGGTACTGGCAAAAAGCTAGGCGAGCACTGAATGGTGTTTGTTGTATCTACTAGTAATCAGTCGAATCAAGGGAAAACGTATATAGCTAGTTGTCTTGTGGAATGCAAACCACATAATTGGCGAATCCCAACTCGCATAGCACACTTACTGTTTACCTTTTTAAACACCTCTATCTATTTTCAAAAATTATCTTGAATTGTCGCAACCCGCAAGTAGCTTACGTGCTAGTCGAAGCGGGAGTCGTAGTAAAGTGTATTGAAACTGTTATGACTTACAACGATCAAGTTTTCACCTCTTTGAAAAAGTAGAGAAAGAAAGAAAGACGATCAAGAGAGAGCTGAAGAAAAAAAGAATTATGCGCAGTGCAAAAGAATTCTAGCTACAGTAAGAGAAATATTCTCCTAACTTTTATGTGAACCCACTATTGAATTGGTATATTATTTACGTAGTGTTTTGTCATATTTGTTGATCTTACAGGGAGAAGGGGAAGGAGCGGCAGCTATGGTCCCATCTGATGATGAAGGGGAAATGGAAGACATGAAGGCACGCTTGGAACAACTACGAAGCTGAAATAATAAATCTTGCGATATTCAATGAAGGGTTCCTTGGTGGGGAAAATGTCCGCGGCGTTGTTGGCAGTGAATTTATCCAGTGTATTTCCTTTTTTATTGTAAGAGCTGTTTAGATCCATTTTACTTTAGTTCACCTAAGACAGTCCAACGCTAACATAAGTGGACGCTCAAGTTTATATCTTTTAAATGACCGGAACGCTGTTCCATCTCGGCGTCATGTACTGATGTCTTCGTACAGGAAGTGTTTGCCTACCTGACCATCCTCCAGATTAAATTTCTGAAGCTAAAGAAAAAATGTGCACACATTTGGAGTTCACTTCTCAAAAGAGGATTGTTTTTCCCAGTGCAGCGCCACCGTTTCGTCGAGGTTTCCACGCTCTTGTTGGACGCATTGCCTTGACTTTGATTAGTTTGTTTTAAATAAAAGGTGCAAATGGTCAAGATGGTACTCCGGTTTTCGTTTGTTGCTCGTAAGAACTGGGCTTGATAGAACGATACAGATTATCTAAGCAAGGGCCAATTGTTTTCACTTGGACTACTGCAGTAACAGTTTAGGTGGTTTTCAACCAGTCCTTCTGGATACACGGATATCAAACGTGATATGCAAAAAAAAAATGTTTGTTGAAAAAAAAAAAGGAGCTGACATCAGATCTATAGGACATTACTAAAATTTCGGCATGAAATTTGGAACATTCAGTGTGCCCAATGCGGAAACCCAAGCCACGTCAAATTAGCGTAAGTTTCAGGCCAATCTAAGAGAACCCACGCGTTTCAGTTGTGAGAACGAAACGTACCAGCTGGGCTGACAATCCGGTGGATGGTGAAACCATTTTTCGCAATTTCTAACCTCTTCTGTTTATGCCAGCTACTTTTGAAGGTTGTGCCTCCATTCCAGTGTGTTCCAACCAATCAAGTTGTTTATTTCCAGCGTTGAGGACTTTCCCCTGGTTTCACTGTTTGGAAACGTTAAAAATGGACCCGGTCACCGCTGGGACCGTGCAGACCTGAACACTAGCTTACTGATAGTTTTGAAACGTGTCTACCTCAACCCGAAATCAAATTTATCTGCTTGAAATCTGTTTCAATCCTCTCGCGTTTTCATTCGATTTTAGTCTATAACTAAAAAGCTGTTTTGTTTTATACTTTTATTCATACTACGTGATTATTTAAAGGGATAGCTCATTACTAATACTACACAGTTCTGTGAAAAGGTGAGAGTAATTTTGAACTGTTCGGATCGATTCAAGTTCGCATTATATAAGCTTGTAATTCCTTCCTTTTTCTAAGAAAGGAAGGTTTGGCAAGATTTCCGCACAGGTCCCTTCATTATGCATACGCTCCTTTGTTTCAAGAAGACAATAGCGATAACAAAAGACGTCTTTGGGACTGTGGCGCTTTGTTCTTTCTTCTTTAATAGGGTTCTTTTTTTTATAAAACCGGTCGAACTTCTGACTGAGATACGAAAAATCGAACATTTTACCCTGCAATTTTGGCACTTTTCGTGCAGTTTTAGCCATTTTTCAATTTTAGAATAAGCGAAAGAAGTGGAATTTCAAGCAAACGTCATAGGGGTTAGATTCTCATACGTAACAAACAGACCAAATAAAAGTACTGTTATCAAACATTTAATGACTGCCTGCTCTTTTTTTTCGTGAAGTTGTTCTTTCTTCGTGTTTGCGAATTCGCCGAAGCGCTGCAAAGTGTATATTTTCTTCCTTTCCTCTATAGAGAAGATATCTGTTCACAAGCATTGCTACTATGACCATTTTATTTTCCTTTGGATTTCAAAACTACGTTAATTAAACAGAACCAATGAAGTTTTGAGCCTTGATTTCAAAGACACCTGTTAATTTTAACAGGGATGTTCCCGTTTTAATGGTCCACAATAGGCCATTTTCGAGTTCATGTCTGCCTCCTCTTCAAAGCGAGTTTAAGTGCGAAGTTTTTGTTATGAAGATTAGGTCGTGTCCTATTGGGATCAACCGTTTCAACCGGTTTAGGTTGAAGCGGTTGAGGTTTCCCAATAGAACACTTTTCCAACCGTTTCTCGGTTGAAACGCGTTAACTCCTGGGAGTAGTTATTACCAGACTTCTCAGCGGTTACAAGTTGAGGGAAGCAACACGGTAGGAGCCCGCGGCCGACTTTAAATGGCCCGCGTAGACGACAGCGGTCGCTGCCAATGCTTTCTCAACCGTTTCAACCTAGTTTGATGCCGGTTGAAAAAGTTGATCAACCAAACCAACCAAAAACGGTTTTTTTCGGAATAGAACACTAAAAAACCCAACTAGCCCAAAGCAACTAAACTGAACGGTTGATCCCAATGGAACACGACCTAACTTAGTTTTCATTCCTACGTAAAGTAGAACTAATTACCATCACAAAAACTTCGCACTTAGACTCGCTTTGAAGAGGAGGCAGACATGAACTCGGAAATGGCCTATTACTAACTTTAAAATCTTGAGAGAGCTGGATCGAGAAGAAAATGACGTCAAAGACTCCATAGTTTAAGAATGCAATGCGTGTGTACAATGCAGAATTATTCTCCGTCGTATAATGCTACGCACTGCAGGATTCATTATGCACATTTCGCCACTAGTTTCCAGGCCATCACGGTTCAAAGCAATTGTTATGCAAATCTCCCCCTTATAAAAGGGCAGTATGAAGCATGAGAAGCGTCTTTTTTTCGCGTGCATTTCCAGGCCGCGGTTGTTCGTACATGTTCACTATGTCGAATGAAGAAGGAGAACCTTCGGCTCCAGCCGATCAAGAGACGCGTTTCTCTAGCTTGGAAGCCAAACTGGATGACTTGTCATCAAGTTTTGAAGCTCTGGCTCACAAATTTGACGCCCGGTCGAGCGCTAGACCAACTGGGTCACAGAAGTCAGACCTCGAAGAAGATTTACGGCTGGCGGAAAGCGATGACGGGTACGACCCAGCAGAAAGTGTCGTCAGTCATAAGGACGAAACGGCGGATCTTCCCTACGAGGACCTTTTTAAGGACTGTCGGTAGTTTGGTCTCGTTTGAAACCTTATTTGTTTCCTCTTTTCAGCCTACTGGGCAAAGTGTTGCAGAAACTGAAAGTGGAAGAAGTTCCAAGCGCGGTTGTGATAGCTTCTCCTATGTACTGTAGATGGCATCTGTTGCATTGAATCATGTAGATAACTAAAAACCTTATCTACATGATTCAATGCAACAGATGCCATCTACAGTACATAGGAGAAAGTAAACGACGTTTAAAAGACCGTTTTAATGAACACCGCCGCACTTTAGATAACGCGAACACCAAATCCAAACCTACTACAATCGCAGAACATTTCCTCTCCTCTCCCCACAACATCTCCAAGGACATGCAATTAATTCCTATCGAAAAAATATTAAATAAAAGAGACTATATCCGTAAGGCCAGGGAAGCTTTTTTAATTTTAAAAGGCAGGACAATTGATCCCAACGGTCTTAATTCCGCGCCATGGTAGAAGTCTTGGGTAAATAGCCTGAGACGACATGTGGTTACTAGCAAAGTACTGAACCCAGAAAGATTGAAGAAAATAAAAGGGAATCGAGAAACATTGGCTTCTGGGATGACATGTTGATCATGCAACTTCTTTCCACCACAAGTGTAAACGTGCACTGACAGCATCTGACTGCTTTGTAAACAAAAGTTGAAAGCCGAAGTTAAACCTTGTCCGACAGGGTTAGTAACTGGATGGGCGACCTAAGAAATATATCACTCAGTAACAGAAGCATCGGACCGAAAATTCTATTTTAATGCTATCAAATGCAAACCAAGCAAGATACAGATTTTGTTAGCTTGCTTTATGCAAAACAATTATCGATGTAAAAGTAAATAAATATGGATACACAGTTTTTAAGAAGAGCAGAAGGAAGTTTCAGGACGGTCGATCCAGAATAAAATATTTTGCCATCGGTAACAAAATTTACGACATGAAAACAACATTAATTTTGAACCACGAATATAAAAAGTTACCATCAACGAAAAACATTTTGGGAGATTTTAGTTGTTTTGTTGTAATTGTACTTTTGGCTGCACCGAGTAAGTCGCACATCGAATTCAGCGGGCGCAGTGATCAAGTTACTGCGGCATGTTTACTCGCGAAACAGTGAAGCATCTGTGTCAAATGATGCTTAGATACCGGTTTTTTGTTTCTGTTAGTTTTCTTTTTCTTTCAATTGTTATAAATTTTGACAAGAAATGTGCGAATTCAACACAAAGATCACAATCGCCCAACTCAGAGGTTGACCATCGTTTCTGGAAAATCAAAAATTTACTCTCCAAGACAAGGTTATTTATCACCAGGTAATTCCATCGTTTTGGTAATAGCAGCTACTTTATTATTCATCAGCGTCACAATCTTTTGCCGATTTTGGGGGTCATTTTGTTGAAACTCAAGCACGCTTCCAACGGACCTGTTTATTTTCGTAACTTATGCTTTACCACAAAAATTCTCCCCGTATCACATTTCAACACATGTATGCAAATTTGCTAAGCTCGAAAATTACACAACATGATAAATTTACAAAAGCTGGAAATTTCACAGAAATATTTTCCAGCGAGACATTTATTGAAACAAGCAACATATTTGCCCTAAGAGGCAAGAAACCCTTCCTATTTCAGTTGCGTGCGTGCAAGCGAAACACACAATCACAAAGCATATGCAATTAAATAAATTTCTGACAGTTCACATCAAACCCTTTTCGAAAGAACCTTGACCGTACATAATAAAGCACAAAAGAGACAACAAGCTTTCATTCAAATAATTTTTCACTGTCACATTTCCAATT
>NC_090885.1:53969241-53974241 GCF_036669925.1 Montipora capricornis
TTGCGGAAAGTTCGAAAGTTCCAACAGTCCCGTTAGCTTTATATAGTAATCAATCTTAATGACACTGATTCACTTCATATACCATTTCATCATTAATCAATCTTAAGGCAAAAAGGTTAATAAAATATGAAGTGTTCAACAGAAACTCTATGGGAAGGCAAAAAGAAGGTTTTCAAAATTTAAAATAATTGATTCCAAGGCAGGAAAAGCCGTAATTTTTTTCTGCCGAGAGCCAGATCCCAACCTTACAAAAACTCCTTTTTAAAAGAAAATTATTATAATATTATCTCATGAAAAAGATTTTTAAAATGACGTGTAAGGGATCCACGAACACACTTCTAAAATATTGACAATGAAAAAAACTGAAGTGTTAAAAGTGTTTTCTCTACTTTTTCTTTGTGAAGCCCGAAAGGCTTGTAAGTTGAAAATTCATAAATTACTCAAAGAGGCTGCGCCTTTCAAGATTTCGTGTTACGTAAGTCGTCCATTTTATGGAATAGAGTAACTGAGACACTGATACAGTTGGCTATGATGCATTACTCATGTTCTTTCCGTCCGTGCTCTTGTATGCAGGTAGAAATTTCTTTTACATACCATGGGAATACAGAAGCCGAAAGACAAGAAAAGGGTGAGTTAAGTAAGTTCTGCGTTTGGTTGAAAGCAAACCACAGGCTTACGCTTAATTTCAAGTAGCTTCTGCCCTTTATATAAAGCCTGAAAAATCCCACTTTTCCGATCTTAGAACTGGTTTGATCGGTGGTGACTCACCAGCACTGAGGAAAGTGACCTGAAATCATTTCATAGAGGTTACGGGGAGAAAAGAAAATTCAGCGTTTGTCGTCTTCCGAGTAGACATACCGCTTGATCTTTCTCATGGTATTCGACAGCCAAGACGTACACTGGAATATAATCTCAACTGACATACGAAACTGATATTGCATGATCATGATTCTATTGTTTGGAAAGGTTATTGAATCAAATAAAAAAAAAAACATAATGCAACTAGGCTGGGCGAAGTATTCCTAACACGCAATGAAGTTAACCAGTTTCCAAACTTTGTTTGTACACTTAACGAAAGATAAAATATACATGATAAATATAGTTTCATCACCATTTTCCGCAGTTGCGTACGTTGTTTTCAGTAGTTTACACAACGTGAATAGCACGGTATGTTTACGAATCTTGCTGAGTAATATGTAATTGTTTGCAGGGCAATATTTCGCTGTCTGGTCTTCTCGTCTAAGAACGTGAAATAGACAACTGTAGTTCTCTATCTTTCTCTTTCCAACACATAGTTTTACACTGAGTGCTGGTTCAGTAGGGAGTGTGTGTTTTCAATACGCAACTGCGCTACTCATAGTACTACTAAAATAACCAAACCTAATTCAATGTTATCTTCCGCTGCGTCTTAACTACGAAACTATCCCGGTCAATATCACTTCACGCAACTTCTTCACGCTTGGTGAACAAGTTTTTATGCATGATGCGTTGAAGTGTTTACTGAATATAACGGCCCGGCAACTTGTTGTTTGAGTTTACGCATTGAGAAGGCTGTTATGACTGGGTGTTCCTTCATTTATTCGTTTGTTTTTTGTTTGATTAATCGTTGCCTGAATTGGTCAGGGGCACCCAACGAGAATATAATTCAAAAGCACTTAAACATAGCATTGTTAAACGTATTTTAGTGTATTTAAACGGTAGATATAGGCATATTTTTATCCCCTGTTCTGATTTCGTAGCTGAAAGTCTAATGGTCCGAAATTAAATTATAGGGATCAAAACTTACCTTTTCGAAAATTTCAGCCAGAAAAAAGGCTCCCTAAAATTGTAGTTGTCTTTTTTAGGGTAAAAATCCGTTTAAAATGGGCAATTATACCATTTTTTAAATCTTCGAAAATCCCAGGACAGGCAGGCAAGCAAGAAATTTTACAACAAATGTTCCGAAAATTCTAGATCTCAAATCGTCTTCCGAACAGACATTTTCCGTAAATTGACGTTGGGTGCTCCTGATTGGTTGATCGTTTGTTGGTCTTTTGTTTAATTAAGAGTCAGCGAGTATAGTCGATGGAGTCGAGACGGACAGTTTTCTCATAGCTTTTGATTTCACAAAGTATTATAATTGGACAAGAGTGATCAGTTAACAGTTTTTTTGCAGCGACTTTTATTTTTCGTTGTTCAGGGTTTTCTGTGTGTTTCCTTTGTCTTTTTGAGGAAAACCACACGACCCCTCAAGCATGTAAAAGGGAAAGGAACTTTATATAAGTGTCGCGATCGAGTCGTTCTAGCGCTAAAGCACTAATTGGGGACACTAGTTAACAATTAACACAAATCAAGTCAAAAATGTTGGTTTTTGAGGAGAGGGGAAACCCGGAGTACCCGGAGAAAGCCTCTTGGTGCAGAGTAGAGAACCAACAAACTCAACCCACATATGACGCCGAGTCTGGGAATCGAACCCGGGCCACATTGGTGGGAGACGAGTGCTCTCACCACTGCACCATCCCTGCACCCCGCTTAAACGCTAATCGTATTTTTTAATAAAGGATTTTTACTTACGATTTTCATCTCTTTACACAGGAAGAGACAGGGACAGAAGATATCTTCCAGAACATTATTACTATAATGGTAAGCAGACTAAAGAACAGAGCGCTTTAGGAAATATTATTACGATTATTAGGAAAGACGCTCTTTTTTGTAAGAACCTTTTGAACGTTTAGGCTGAGATTAACCAGATCTTTACTGACGTACTAAGAACATGCCCAGGCAGAAAGTCAGTTACTAGTAAGAACGTCTTTATTTTGCTCATATGTTTTTTGTTTTTTAAATTAGTATAAATAAAGGTAAAAGAAATGTAAAAATGTACTCGAACTGGACAATTAACTTAGGGACGCCAGTTTCAGTTAACTTTAGCAATGTGGTTTTCTTTTGCATCAACTGAACACTCAGTTTGTAGTGTAACTTAGTAACCACACAACTCAGAAAAACGTTTTCATGCTCAAATCGCAAAAAAAATAATAAGAAGAAAATAAGAACGCTGAGCCTCAACCCAAAAATTTGACGTTAATTGTTATTGAAAAGATTGTATCTAATCAATAACAATAGCGTCTGTGAAAACAAAAAGACAACATATGAAGACGGCGGCAGGCTATCTTGCAACCTCGTGCCCAGGACGCTTTTCCATGCGCACCCAAATCCAGGGAAAAGCGCCCTGGGGACGAGGTTGGCTATCCTGGAAATATTCTGGACGTGATAAATCAGTTTCGAAACCAAAAGTAGATCCCTTTTCCCGAGAAAGAGATCCTTCTGGTTTATCCATAGCTCCTTTGAATGCAACTACTATTAAATACATTTTTAGCATGGAAAAATAATTGAAATTTCAACGGTCCAACACAACCTCGTTCCCAGGGCGTTTTTCTCCACCGAGACGACTGAGAAAAGGCCATTGGGGAGAATGTAGGGCCTTGAGATGTGCTGCTTCATACGTCCTTCTTGTTTCAATCAAAATTTCTGTCTTGGATTCACAGCAGATTGCCCTCATACGGTGCCTTTAAAGATCGTCTGTCCAATTCTGCTGAAAGTGGAATGTACTACCTTGCTGCATTCGAGGGAGCAATGTCTATATCTTCAATCTCGCTGTGAGAAATTTGGTAAGTACTGGATGATGATCCAATGCGATCTCCGGTAGCCTGTTCCAGGCTCTCAGATAGTGGAGGCGAGGAACGAGAAGAAGCGAAGAAAATCAAGTGGGGACTGGGGGGAAGAGCGGAAGGAGAGCCTGTAAGCATTCCTTTAACGGACCTATTCCGCCCACCTATCACGATGTCAAATTCTAGGTTTGCATCCACGTGATCAGACGGCCCTGTTGGTGTACAAAATAACAGAATGGTGCCACAAGTTTGCATAATAATAGAATCATATTCAATCCCAAAAGGCATTTACTGGACTCGACCTACAAAACAAAAAGATTGAATGAAAGCAATATCGTAGTATAGTAAAATTCATACCACAGAAGTTAAATCAATCGTTGCTCTTAATTTGAAAAACAGTGACGTGATACAGCTCCTATCGGAGTTAAGTACTTCAAGAAATGGTAAAATGTTACTGAGAAAAAATGATCGTAAGCTAGTTTATGGAACCACACTATGCAATTTTAACTCTCGAACTATAGTGCACCTTGCACGTAGTCTGAGAGGGAATCCGGGTGCACTCGTTTGAAATCCACAATTTTTTTTAGCCTTTTCACCGTTTTGACTCAGTTTTTTGGAGGACATTGTGGGCCTGAGAGCTCGAAGAAACATTTTGTCTGAGATGTAAACGACTGCGGTTGTTAGAAAACTGACATTTGCAAAGGAAGATAACCGATTTATTTGCGCCTTGTGAAGTAGTAGCTGCATGCAAACATACAATTCATTTAATGTGAAAATTGCTATTATTATTATTATTATTATTATTATTTGTTCTTGTTATTTTTTGCAGAAAGTACTGTCACGCCCTCCTCAACATCATTAAGTGCAACCTTTTCTGAAACCGCATCTTCAAGTCTCGTGATTACTAGCTCGGAATCTGTTTCATTTTCAACTTCGAGAAGCAGTTCATCATCAGTATCACGTTTCCTCGTCGAATCATTGTTTTCAACTACCTTGTCTATATCTCAGACAAATACGCCAGTCATTGAAACTTTCTCAACTTCACTATCACTGGATCTTACGTCCACGAACGATATTTTTACGACATCAGCAACGCCACTACTTTCGTCTGCTTCTTCATCTAGCATAGTTACTTTTGTATCGTCCACTTCATCAAGTGCATCTGCGCCTGATGATGTAGCGTCTTCTTTGGATACATTAACAACAACATCGACAATATCACTGTCAACATCAGAATCTTTTGATATCACGTCTTCGAGTACCTCGATATCTTCTTCTGCTTCTCCTGTTCTAACGTCTTCAAGTGACGGACCGTCGACTGCTTCATCTAGTTCATCGTCTTCCCAGTCATCTCCT
>NC_090885.1:53989241-53996741 GCF_036669925.1 Montipora capricornis
CACCGAAAATAAGCAACCGTAAACATGAATTTTATTCAAATTGAAGCGAATTTTGGCAATAGATTGTCCTGCTTTCTGATTGGCTACTTACAACAGTCAATAAAATTTCATTGGTTAGAAAGTTGACAGTTGCACAGATTTTTGCACAAACAAGATCAATAGTTTATCTGTCTGTACTCTTCTTGATGATAAAAATTTGCCAATGAGCCTGCGAGAATTTAGACAGTTTTTGAAAAAAAGATTTGAGGATTGCATTTTACCTGAACCAAGTTACATTTACAGTAATTTAAAATAATTATTATGGAATCGTCGAAAATAAATGCAATATCATAAATGGCGTTAGCATGATCATCACACTTTACTTCAGCAAGCAAGTAAGTAAAGTTGTTCTCTTATTCATAAGCAGTTGCAAAGAAGCATCAAAGAAAAAGACTTGAAAGCGATAAAAAGCCATGAAATTCAATGAGCGATTGCAACGCTGATGGCTACATAAAACAGAGTTGTAACTGACTAGCTCCTAGTTAACTTGATATCTCAGCAGTAGAGACGAGTGCAGGACAATATTACAGTCGATGGTTTTTCAGTGTTTGTTTTTACTGTCGCCAGACATGAGACACGTTTGCAACCACTGAAATTCACTTCGCGGCCATTTTTGAGTCTGTGAGGTATAAAGGCTTTACCTTTGCATTATCTTTATCCATTTAACCTCACACTGAATTAGAGGTTAGACGAGCAAAATCTTTTGTTTGGACATGGAGTGATATGGGTCTATTGACCCCCTTCTAAACAGTGATGATCATTCATTGCCTGCAACCCATTCTCGGTATTTTTACATGTCAGATATAAATTACATACCTCAATAATAAGATCTCCCGTTGACAAGATTCCATCTCTTTCGGGGCTGCTGAGATCATATTTGATTCTATCACGAACTTCCAAGGCAGCTGCCAACTCATCTCGTTCACGCATCAATGCTGAAACAATAAGATTCCTTCTAAATGGCCACAAACTTAACTTCCCATCCTCAAAACCAAGTGATATGGACAAGGCTAAATTTTCAACCATTATAAAAGGGGAAATAAAAACCACAAAATCCACATGTAAGATGCAAAATCAGTGATGAGATTTGGCTCATTAATAGGCCATTTTACAGTTGTTTGCTCAGTGACCTAGCCTATGAATGGCTGCGAGGCTGCCGGTGACCGTGTATTGATACAAACCTCACTGCTTTTCTCATGCAAATTGTGTTGTTGTAATTCTAATTAGCCTACATTAACATTAGAAAAGCTCAAAGGTTTGTATCAAAGCAGGGTCACCGGTAGCCTTGCTTCCATTCTTAGGCCAGGTAACTTAGCTGCAACTGTAAAATGGTCTATTCATTTGTCACTCACTCATTTTCTCAATAGACACTTTTCGCAGTTCATCGCATCTCGACTGTAGGGCCACCATAAGTGCCGCATTTTCTGTAGCTACTCTGTCGAATCTCTCAGCCCAAGTCTGCTCGCTGTCCAATAAATAGCTCTGCTTCAGCTCCAGCTCCCACTGAAGTAAGTTCACCTCCTAAAAATGGCCATTGTACAGATATTGCACTATAAATGTTACAGCTAGATCAGAACACATTAATTTTTTAAAGTGCTGCAGCAGTAATTGCCTGTTAATTCTGATAACTTGAAGGCAATCAATCCCCACTTTCTTACATACAGGGACATTTTTCTCATAATTTAAGGAGTGAGTACACTGTAGCTGTAATTTAGACTCGAAGGCAAGTCTATTAACGGAAGAGTGCATGAAGATCGAGTCATAGTTTTACACTTTTTCACATTGTTCAAAACAAAATTACCACCAAGGTCACCACTCATAAGCTTAGGATAAATTATTATTCAAACTGTCACAATGAAACCTAGCTCCTCTCTGAACTTATAAATTAATTATTGTATTACATGTATGACCAGGATCTTTTGCAAGAGCCTCACAAGTCTCAAGAGCCTCACCGACTCTCGAGGATCTTGTAAGTTCTTTACCACTCAATAGATTTTACTCTTCAGCGGGGGCCACCTAAGGAGTGTCCCCATTAACAACATTACATCATGTATTTGTTTACCCACAAATATTTCAAGGCATTAAAATAGTTAACAAAATTCAAAGATTTTGAAGTAGGTACATGTATCAGATAATGGACATTACTCTTCTGTGAAAATACTCACTTGCTGCAGTCTCTTGCTGGCTTCTAATGCTTTCCTGGAATACTGTTTCTGGCGTGCTTGCTCTAGGCGAGACAACTTCTGTAAAATCTTCACAGCACCGTATTTACTTTGAAGTTGCTGCTGACAAGCTTCCAAATCCAAGGTTAAATTTTCAATCTCCTTAAATAAAGACAGAGCAAAATCTTAAATATATGATAACTTAATTAACAACCTGGAGGAAACTTGTTCAGCTGTTTGGCATGGCAGATTTATTTTAATAGCATGGCATCTGCACAAGTGTGAGCAAGTGTTTGCACAGTAGTTTCACCCAGCAGCATACATGTACACGGCATGCTGTAATGAATTCATTTTCTGAGAGTTGCCCCGTCCTCCGCTCCCCCTTTCATTAATGCTTTGTTTAACTTATTATTTTTTCTCTCAGACTGTTCAGTTTTCTTTCTTTCTTTCTTTCTTTCTTTATTAATTAATTAATTTGTTTGTTCACATTGATTCACTGTGAAAGGTGCTTGAATGGAGCTGGGTCTGTAGGCAGGGCTCATGATGGGGTTGTGGGTACTGTACATCTAGGGCAAGCTAAGGTTGGCCTGGCACCAGCCCATATAACCAGCCCATACCTGAGTATCCAACAAAGGCAATAGATCTATACTATTTTTTAACATTACTGTAACAATAATTATTATTATCATTCACCAAAGTGGAGGTAAAGACAAGGGGTGTTACTGTTTACTGAGCCACAAAGCGTCACAATTAATATTGTAAGTTTTACCAACACCACGATAATTAACTGTAATAATTGTAAGTACATTATAACACACCACATTACAGTAACGCACTATAAAATAATTAAATGTACATGTACTCCTTTCAAACCTGAACTGGCCTTAAAACTGGCCATACTTAGTATTTTACTCTGTCTAATGCCAGATGATTTTACTCATCAATGGGGAACCCCCAGGAGTCAATGAGTTAAGACTGCACAAAGCCACTTACCTTCTCTTCTGTTGATCTACATGTAACTTACTACTTAAGCTCACCTGTGAGCCATGCACGTGTACATGTAGTTAACTACATGTATATGGAACATGCAAGAGGCCTGTAATGCATGGTGTCAAAATACATTGTTACAGTACTGATCCTTACCTGGATTCAAATCAAACTTTGCTCACTCGTGAGAGATACTGTACTTTCAGCACTCGAAGATAAAATTCATATCTTCAAGCCGCCATGTAATGTTCTGTTTATAATATAGATATTGATGAAATGTCTAGATTTAAAACAACTTGTTTTATCCATTTTTGAAATAATGAAAAATAGGTCACCAACTGCTAAAACACCCATGTTGTGTAACATGAAACAAGATATGAAAGTTATGAAAAACAAATCATGATAATGTACAATGTAAAATATTGCAATAAAAATGTTAATGTGAATTATCTTGTCCATAATGTTCGCTTACTAATGGGTATAAAAATATGCTATTTACAAGGTAATGTTTGTAAAATTAAAATGTTACAAAACCAAATGTTTTTGGCTGTTTGCCATCATCAGGGTTAAAACACGCCATGCATATATGCATGGATGCGTGCGGACCGTCATTTTTAACCCCGATGATGGCAAACAGCCGAAAACGTTTGGTTTTTTAACATTTTAATTTTACAAAAATTACCTTGTAAATAGCATATTATTTTAATATATATCTGTAATTCCCATTGGGAAAAGTTTGGAAACATAAGGAACAACTTGTTCGTTCAGACTGGGGCAGAATTGTTGGATCATTAGCCCCTCAATGATCCTATGTTTATGGAATGTTTGTGCTGAAGAGAGAACGCGCCAAGTGAAAAAATGTGATGGGTTTTCACGAAGGTGTTTTGCAAGTTCGCAGGTGAACATGATTTTTTAATAAAAGGAGAAATCCAGGTGGTATTTCATCAGTATCTATATATTAAGAAATTTAAATATACTGTACATGTACGCAATGATACATGTACCAAAATTACTAACATAAAGTACTTCACAAAATAAAATAAAAACATGCCGAGTCATATTTTAACATTGATCAACCACTTGAATAAACAACAAGTCAGAATTTGACGACACTGGCCATTAAACCATGATAGATTGTAGCTCACCTGCTTTGCCTTCAACAACTTCTTTTGAAGGGACTGATACTCACTGTCTTCAACAAGAGATTTTTCTTTATCAACAACACAAAAAAAAACATGCAAAACATCATACATGTATACCGTTCTTGACATCAAGAGTCTAAACTCAAAAGCTAGGGTACAAATAGTGGAACAATACTAACATTATTTTTGCACCTTCCAAAGTGATTCTCTTTTTCCTCAGGTACTGTTAGTAACTTTAATCATGATAATAATTTTATTGATTTTTATAATCCCAGATGACAAGTAACCAATTTTGTTTTCTAAAATTACTTCCTCTGAGGGCACCAGATGCTTATCAATAATTTAACAAATTAATGATTAAAGAAGAAGGAAGCTTCCTTCTTGATAATGGCAATGATGACTTTGAGGTCCAAAATGCCCACACCAGGTGAGAGGACTAAAAGGTGACGATACATGTACACTTGTCAATTGGTAGCTACACTGTATTTAATACAGTATAGCTACCAATTGGCACTGAAGCCAGAGAAGGTTATACATGTACATGTACATACATTTGTAGTACTGACCACATCAAAATGGAAGCTTTTGGAATATTATTATTATAATAATTTTTTTATGGCGACATTGTTTTTGTTATTTATTTGATTGGCTGCAATGACTCTTGTATATGTGTTTGTACATGTAGGAGTGACTGTGTAGAGCATAAACCGAGTCGTTCTTTCTCACATTTTAATAGTATTACAATGTAAGAAAGAACGACTCGGTTTATGCTCTACACAGTCACCCCTACATGTACACAGTGTACACATATACAAGAGTCATTGCAGCCAATAAAATTGCAGCCAAATAAATAACAAAAACAATGTCACCATAAAAAAAATTATTTTAATAATAATAATTATTCTAAAAGCTATCCATTTTGTTTGTTGTGCACAGGACTATGTACATGTACATGTATAACCTTCTCTGGCTTCAGATCCAAACAATATAATCCTGAAATCATAGCCTTTCAGCCTCTTTGCCAAGATCTTTTCCAAATAAATTTGAAAAAAATATATTAACTGGGAACTGTAGTTACAAGAAGGGCCAGAAGTTGTTCTTTTCAGTGCACCAACAAATTGAAAGACTGTAGGGAAGAGACAGCATTTGTTTACAAACAATCTTCTTGCCAATAAAATGCACAACCACTGATACACTGTACATAGAAACCCTTTCTTGTGAGGGCTGATAACTTCCTCTTGTTGGCACATTATTAACGATATGTGATGTTGATCAATATTTGTTTGACAATCTGTCTTTTGAGTGTTACAGCTTAAGAGGACCAGTTAGTACATTGTACATGTAACAAGAGGACTAAGGGTTGGTTTTCACCAATGACACATTAGAACAAGCAATCTACACATGTACTCTACATGTACATGTAAAATGGTATAAAGTGATAACCCAAACAGACTGCTCGCTTTGACACCTAGCCCAACCAAGTAAGAGCAACATGGCCAAATTACGTACTGTAGCCTATGTGTAGCCATACCCTCCCCATAAAAGAAGAATGGGAGGAGGGAACCTCTACAAAAAGCTGGCCCAAATCATGTTCTGTAATGTCAGTAATTTATGCAATATCTGGAAATAATTGATATTTCCGCTAAAATTGGTGTGAACAAAGGCTTCAGTTGGTATTTCTTTGACTTTCGATTGTTTTAGATATACATGAATTTCTGTTATTTGGAACTCATTTGCAAGTCAATGTACCTTTGTAAGTGCATACCGCGTTTTTGAGAGATTGAAAAGAATTGCCTAAGGTATTAAAGTGACCAATGATAAACCATTATCAATTTTCTTGCTTTAAGGCATGATGCCAAGGAACCTGATTTGGGCCAGCTTTTTGTAGATGTTCTCTCCACTTTTTTGACCTCAGGGGAAAGGTACGGCTACACATAGGCTAAATTACGCCGTGTAATTCCTGGCGGCGGATGATGCACTACACCTGTGAAAATTCTGAAAATCTGTTCTTGTAGAGAATCCAACCCCAAGAGTAGTCTTAACTGAGTTGACTATTTTAAAAAGTAACAGATCCAATTCTTGGTTTTCACATGACGTCACGACCGCCATGTTGGTGCCCCTAAACAAAGAAAAGGCGGCCATGTTGGTGCCCCGACCCAATCCTCCGGGAATTTAACTCTATTATTATGCAAACGCTTCCTTTTGTTTTCGTTGAAAAACATGGCTGTTGGTCAAGTGAGTGAAAACCAGCAATAGCACACCCAAGTTAGACTCTCCGACTCTGATCACAGGCACCCCTGATTTGGAATTATTGACCCTGGGAACATTTTATCTAGGAATATTTGACTCAAATTGGTGGCTCCTGAGAATTTACTCTCCAGCCTTGGGACTTAATTATAACCATTGATAACCCAGAAATTGAAAAATGGCTCACTTCATATCACATCGAATCTGGAAAATAAACGCACACGAAGAAAGCTACCCACAATGACAATAAGCTGAAGGTTAGGCTTTTTAATTGAGATTTTTTTTCATAATTATCTTCATAAGCTTTTTATCGGGATTCCCATACAAATCCTTATATTTTTGTCGGCCATGCTCACACTGAGCTTGGGGAGCCTGTGGGTAAACGTACACAAACTGACCGGCGGCGTATTAATTTTAATAAGTGAAAGTGCCGTCCCACAAAATCAGTACTTGTACGTGTAAAATTACCTCTGACAGAGTTCATTCTTCTCATTCCACTACCGTTGCCTTTACTATCCTTGTCTTCCTTTTGGGTTGTATTTTCACTACTGTTCTTATTCCGTATCTTCAAGGAAAAACTCCTCTTGGGTAAACTAAACGTGGAAATCCGGGAGAAGCCAGCCTTTTCCTTAAACTGTTCAACGCGTTGTTCAAAGCTATCTTTCCATGTTGAGGCCTTGCGGCTTCCTTTATAGACTCCAGCATCCTGAAGGGATTCTATCTGTTCAATTATAGGTAAGGGTAGATCTTCGAGAAAACTGAACGACTCAAGATCCGCACTTCTCGAATCTTGATTGTCCGACTTGGGGAGTCCACCGGGTTTTAGACCAAATCCTAAACCGAGATCAACCGCACATAACGTGGAGGAGTCTTCCGATGAAAAAGATCCCCGAGCAAACATGGAGTCTTTGGCCATGGATGCC
>NC_090885.1:54001741-54019241 GCF_036669925.1 Montipora capricornis
GTTTATTCTTCCGCTTCTGCTTCCGACTCCGACGATGCAGTTTTCACTGGATCATAAGCGACGGAGTCATGAGCGGAATCGGTATTCTGCTTCCGACTCCGACAGTTTGATTTTCACCAGATCGTATCGCTCTGCGCTTCTGATTACGACTCCGACTCCGTCGCTAGTGAAAACCAGCCTTAAGACGATCAGCAACCATTCAGTTGGAAGTAGGTCAATTTGTTTTGTTATACAAAAGTGTGTAATATGTTACTTGTAAACGTATCAACAACAAAAAGCTGTTGGACATGTGTTCCCGTGAAAAGGACTCAATGACTGAAATAACTATTTATTTGAAGTGCAGGTTATGTAGACGAAAGAGAGGAGTGTTCGTCGCGCTTATCTGGATTGAATCTCGCTGAAGCCACCTAAAGTTCTCAGGTGTCTATAGGAGGCAATCGGCTTATTTAGTAGCAGAACGGGCACGTCATTGGCGACGTCGCGCGCAGCAAAAATACCAACTAGAATTCAGAATAGAGTGAGGAATGAGTGGATCTATTCTATTCTGAATTCTCATTGGTATTTTTTCTTTGCGTGCCGTCGCCACTGACGTTCCCGTTCTGCTGCTAGATAAGCCTATTTGCTTAACTTTGTGTCCAGAGGAGTGCGAGGCTCTTTCTATCATTCTTCTATAGTCCGTGCTTCAAATAGACATTTATTTCATACAGTTACTATTATAAATTATTGCATTTTTTTATAAATTTAAGTAATAACCCGTTTTAGCTGACGAACCAACACATGTTGATTTAGAGCTAAATACAAGCCTCAGGCCCGTTTCAAACGTCGTGCTACTGCTGTGCCAAATTTAATTCATCTCTCTTAGCACGGCGCAGTAGCACGACGTTTGAAACCATGTCGCGCCATTGCCGTGTAGCACGACAAGCTCTGTCTTGCTGTACGGCAGTACTTAGCGCGACTTGGTTTCAAACGTCGAGCTACTTCCGTGCCGAGATAAATTAATACATTAAAATACCATGTAAATACATTACAAGCAACTTCAGGTTCCACCATTTTGATTTACGGTAAGCTTATTTGGACAACCGCTGGTCTATTTTCATTGTTTTCAAAGTTCGACTGAAACAAATTCGACGTCTGAAACTAAAGCCCGGTTTACACTACAGAAAATTTTCGGCACGGCTCGTGTGAAATTGGCACGGGTGCCTAAAAAGAGCTCGGCAAACTTTGTTTACACTACACCATTTTTACCGTGTCAAAAATACTGTGCCAAAATTTTTGGCCCCGGGTAACTTCTCTTGTAGACAAGCAAAGTTCAATTATAATCAAAAACGTCCGCGTGATTTTGGTGGAGAATGAGCAGCCATCTTGAAATAGACGCAAAAAAACCCACTAGCCTATATGAATTAAGGCTCAAATTTGGCCCTTTTAAGTGTTTACACTACCTGTTCTATCCGAACCGTGCCTATTTTTTCAGCACACGTAGCATTTTTACCGGTGCTCGGACTACCTCGCCGAAGGTCCCAGCACGGGTAAGAATTTTGGTTCGGCACGGATGAAATTTGGTACTGACAGGTTGTTTACACTGCAAGTTTTATCCGAGCCGAACATTTTTTTTTTGGGACCCGTGAAAAAAAATTTCTGTAGTGTAAACCGGGCTTTAAGTCGTGCTAAGGTCGTGCCAGAGTCGTGCCAACTTAGCACGACACTAGCACGGCGTTTGAAACAGGGCCGTGCTTCTGAGCGATACGGTATCAGAGACGATGTAAATAAAACGTTTTTTTAAGGTTCCAAAAAACAATATTACGACTGATTTTAAGTGAATACAGAAGGGCAATCTTTATTTCCTGTTCAGCAATTTGCAGCCTGCTTTAACCGAGCGATCATCACAAAAAACAAAATCTGAAATTATGGTGTCAGACATAAATATATTTATCATATGACCCGTCCGGCCCTAAGTGCGCTTCCGCTTTTAAAACTATAATTGGCAAAATCCCCGTATGAGGGCCGTACGCATTAGCTCGAGCGGGACCGGGAAAAGCCATAAGGCCCTGCTACAGTAGGAAAACGTACTGCTCCGTGCGATACGATTTCAGAGGATTTCGTCGCTTTTAAACATTACAGCCAGAGAAGCAAATGGAAACAACATAATAGATAAATTTTCTCTGCAAATTTTCGATTTGCCAACTAACAGGCTGGTTTTCTCTTGTGGACTTTCACTGAAAACAACTGTTTTATTATCGATTTTTGCGTCACGGGGCAT
The DNA here is from genome assembly GCF_036669925.1 of Montipora capricornis. Taxonomy (NCBI): domain Eukaryota; kingdom Metazoa; phylum Cnidaria; class Anthozoa; order Scleractinia; family Acroporidae; genus Montipora; species Montipora capricornis. Next base: position 54,003,999 of record NC_090885.1, read on the forward strand.
CATTACTCTGAGTGGGCTGATTTGTCTATTTCATGTCATTCACGGGTACAACAGTCTTTACACGGGAGTTTAGATACAAAAAGCTAGTTTAACGGGGTTGGGCTCGTCCAACGAACGGGTAGAGTTTAAATAGAAATGGAATGAATAAAGGCCAAAAATTCCTGTAGTGTATACTCGGCTAGCAGCGGAGCACCATGCATGGGTAAGATTATTTGGGAAATCTATCCACGCCTGTCCGTTCGTCCGTACAGATTGTCCGGCGGGGAGGTAGGACAGCTCGGGCAATTTGCCTTGGTGGGAAATTGCGCGGCAGCGTTGTATTTGGCAACCCGCGTTTTTCTGGCGAAAAATCATATTAGTGACGAGCAACGGGATAGAGAGCAGGAAAGAGCACGAGAGAAGAGGAGAGGAAATTGGAGAACTTTAAGCAAAGAAATCCTCGAGAGAAGCCGAGGAAGGAGAAGAAGAGAAAATTTCAATGAAGTACACCTTAAAGCTGATAGAAATAGAGCGAGAGACAAAAATCTTATTTGCAACGTTTAGTTTTCCTTCTTAATTCATGCATGCCTCGCTGCCTCACATATTTTGTAAAACTCGCTAAAAAACGAAGAAGGCCTGAAGACGTTTGCAATAGACCATATTCGTATCCTCAGTATTGGACTGGAACTAGCTTGCAATGCATGGAGGCTAATGCGGGGGAATATATTAAAAAGTATTTGCATTTGAAAAGATTCCCCCGCATTAGCCTCCATTGCAAGCTAGTTCCAGTCCAATACCGAGAATACGAATATGGTCTATTCCGTTTCGACAGAGATTCCGGCATATATTTCAGCAATTACACACCATGTCGCCATTGAAGCCTACAGCAGACATCATTGGCGAGTTTTCTTGTCATCATTCCGTCAAACATTATAATCTAACTCTCGACGCCGTATAATTTTATAATGGATTGCAGTATATTTATCTGCAACGAATGCACTTGTAAGCAATGTTTGGGGGACTGTTTACGTTTTTTTTGGCCAGACAAGACTTACCAGGGTGTTCCAAAAGTTCGTTCCGATTGAAAATTGCTTTTTGTCTCCAGAATCATGTATCTTTAGGCAAATTGAAACTGATTCAGTTAATAAATTTAGTAAATTTATCTAAATTGTTCAAAGCGATTTCAACCTAACATTAATTTGAATAAATGACAATACTTTTTGACGTTTCGCGCCCAATGTGCAAGCGCGCGTGCTTTGTACCGCCATGTATATTTTTCCCGCACATTGTCTATTTTCGTATTTATTGCCTTTGTTATGGATTTTCTCTACTCTTTCATGGAAATCAAAGTCACTGTCAGGCAGTCTCTGTTTTTTTCTAGAGCTCATTCAGCTATTTTACGGTCATCTCGCCATTCAGTCAATGAAATTGCCAAATTGTTCAAAAAGACCGAACAATGGGTGAACCAGTGGTCAAAAGAAAGTCCTTCGAGGACAAAACAAGGAGTGAGTGGACGGCCGTTTGTTTTGACAAACTATGCGAGAAATGTAATCAAGATTTAACAAGAAAGATTGCTAAAAGACTTCAACATCACAATATCAACGCTTCAAGCTGAACGGTATGGAGATTGACCAATAAGGGGTGGAAAGCTCTCAAGCGAAAGAAGATACCACTGTTAAATGAGAAACAAAGAAGGCATCGTTTGAAATTGGCCAGGAAATACTCCCAAGCTCACGGAAGAGGATTAGGAGAAATTGTTGTATACAGATGAGTACCGTAAGTATCTAAAATACCCGAATCTAGAAAACTACATCGTATGGGGCTCTCAGGAGTGCGACGCTCCCCCCCGCATACCAGGTGAAACAAAGTTCGAAGGTGATGGTGTGGGGAGGTATGACGGGTTGTGGTCTGACGAAGTTCACATCTTACCAAGTGGCAGGCTTTAACCTCCAAGAACTAAATCAAAGAAATTCTAGAAAAACCGAAGTGAAACGGTTAACCTCAAGGCAGCAGGTAACAGACGGACCGACGAAAAGAATGCTGTTTAGGATAAAAAGGCAATGACCTTTGTGCAGGACGGAGCGCCGGCGCACACTTCCGTGATGGCGGCTCAGACATGGTGTCAGAAGAATTTGCCAAACTTTTATACCCATGGACGACTTTCCGGCAAGCTCACCTGATCTGTACATCATTGACGAGACAACGTACAAAGATCCAACCCCTGAAACACTGGACAAACTGAGAAGGCGGAAAAATGCCAACTCAACTTCAGGAACTCGCGCGTTATTATGCCCCGCAGCTTGGAAAATATCATTTAAAAAAAGGAGGCCATTCTGGTTACTAATATTTAAGTTATTCGATGTAAAATCGATAAGGAATAACATACTTAGTTTTCCAAGAGGTAGTTATGGTAATTACTGAAATATAAGCGAACAAAATATCGAAAAGAACTTTTGAAACACCCTATAGAAAAGCGGTTTGATAAGCTCAAACCTGCGATTTTCATCAAAATCACCAACAGCGATATGATTGAGTTATAACAATCGTTTGTCTTGTTTGTCACGCAGTTTTGTGGACAGCTATGGTTGCTTATTTTAGAACTGAATTCATCATTAACTGTGGCGACTGTCCACACTTAATTAATGAATACCTTTGGATTTATAGGCTTTTTATGTGAAAGGGATGTCCAGTCGTGAGCTGCTTTGTTTGACTGTGAAATTGCAGTAGAGTAAGCAAATTAAGTCTACGATTTAGCTTGACCTTTTATTAGTAATTTTCGCTGTTGTTCTAGCGAGTGTAAATAATTAAGATTGTCAGTCAAACGGAAAATGTTGTGAAAGAGATTACTGTGACTACTCTGCATGTAATTTTAGTTTTAGTTATTAATTAAAGTTGTTGGTTATTGTTTGCAAGGCTTGTTTGTTTACCTCTGTCAGCTCAGAGGTGTTTGATCATTGTATAAAACTATCACAGTACACTAAATAATGACGATTAATTTTGTACTCTATGCAGATGAAAGATTATTTCCATATTGCTTTCTGGGGTTAGAAACGGGAGCTCAGCTTTAGGCTTAGCTAAATCTATATACTACAGAAACTATCAAGATAAGCATCAAGATGATGGATTTAATCGTCGTCCGGTGCCAGTCCTTTAATATTATCTATTCATCAAGTACAAACCATTTGCAAGCCTTGGCCAAAAACCAAGGCGGGAAAAACCCAAAATAATCCCCCTAACTTTTTGTTAAGCTCATGTCCATTTTTAACCTGCGAAGCATGGGTTTATTTCGGGGCATATTACGTCTCCACTCCCCGGCAAAAGTCATGTGCACTCAGCTCATGTAATTAAGACTTGTGAACGAAGACAGCTCAAAATGTGAAGTTTCGTCGCTGACTAGGCAGTCAGTTCAATAGAGGTCATGATCAAGTGTCTTGAAAGTTGTTGATTGCGGTTTTACTTTCAACGAGCGTTTGCGCCGTATTAGTTCTCGAATAGGTGATGAAATGCGCTAATTTGTGGAGTTGCTGTGGTTCTTTAGGCTGGCTTACTCATGCATACGACACAAGCATAAGAAAAAGCAACTTTGTTTTAAATTGAATACTGATAGAACTCGTTATTTGATGATCAATATCTACTGATTATGTTTGCTCGATGAATTTTGTTGGTTTGTATACTTGACAAATCTTGTCATGTGTTCAAACAAAACCAGTTAAACTACTTCAGCTACTTAAAAAGTGGCTTTACTGAAATTAAATAAATAAATATGACCCACTCTTTTTAAACTCAATCAAAGATAGTTGAACTTCTTGAGTTACGTTCTTTGTCTATCCTTTCGAAAACTGTCGTTCACGGAACGATGAATCACTGTTCCAGTCTTGAAAGAAACGATTCGAACCCATGACCGTGCTGCTCTTCCGTCTGGTCAATTCATGTGCGAGGTAAAGAAAGTGGCCGTGCTTTAGTCCTGCAATTTTTCGTGTCTAAAAACTGATATGCGAATTACCAAGTTTCTTTTGCCGGAACCGTCGCAGTCAAAGTTTAACCTAAAATTAAACCGTGTCCCTTCTTTCTGCTAGTTTTCGTCCGCCGTGCAATCAATTACGCCTTCAATGATCCATTTGCTTTAGTTTTTTTTTTTTTGCTTTCGCAAATTCGACGAATTAAAAGAGAATTTATCTTGCATCAATTGTGGTATATAATTAAACTTTCCTTATGCACTCGAATTTCTCCCAAGCTGCGATGTGCAGTGTTGATACATTGTTCATGTTCCTTTCGTCAGCAAAAAAATCAGTTAACCGAATGAGGGTGTTCCCCAAATAAGGATGAGGGTATTTCCCTGCCTATTCTGTCGTTGGCCAAATTGCATCATTCACCGGGTTGTAACGGTACAAACACTCGTAATTAAATGCAGAAGGTTTACTGAAGGCATTTAGTTTCGTGCTATACACAGCTGTATACAAACCGAAGAAAATATCAATTCTCAAGATGTACTTCTTGTTATTAGTCTGCGTGGGTTTCATCGGTAAGTTTGCCACTCTTAAAGCCCCTTAAAGCCTAATCCATCCTTTTTAAAAGGATTTTCAGTTAATGTCGCAATCTCAGTTTCATTGCGTTGTTGTTAGCATATTTGTCATTGGTGGGCCTGATGCACGGATTGCTACAGAACAGCTTTTTAGTTGTCGTTCTAGCGATAGGAAATTTTGATTAAAAGAACATTTTGGAATCTGAATTTTTCGAACTGCTAGCATGAACACAAAACACTGTGTTTTCCTATCAGATTTAAAAAAATTGAAATTCGCTCTGTTTTGAAGCCCGTACAGTAAAAATATATAAGTAGGACTTTTAAGGTCACAACCTTCAACTGAACGACACCCGTTACGAGAAAATGTTGCACAGAGTTGATATGGGACTGGCAAAAAGAGCTTTGTAAGGTTATGAGATAACGTGTTGTTTTGCTTTGCTTTTATTCGCATTTGTGTTATATTTTTAAGTAGTCTAGTCTTGTCATTTTGTTGCGATAGAAAGAAAAACAAAGTTTAAAAACGCTTTGGTTTGGAAATAATTTATACTTATGAAGACAAAACAGTTAGTTTAAAAATTGTTCTTTCAAGCTGTGCATTTGAATGTATTTTGAGTGGCCGATAATATGTGTCTGCCTGAAAGTTCATGACCTCTTTTAACGGATTTAATCGTTGTCCGGTGTGTCCTTTAATATTATCTATTCATCACGTACCAACCATTTGCAAGCCTTAGCGAGAAACTTTCAAGATGTGACCATATCTTCACACTCAAATCTTTACTACTTGACTTATTCTGCGACTTTATCGTTTGGCATTTTATCTATATCATCAGGTGTCCGATGTGAGGTCTGGAGAAAAATATGCGTAGGGGAAGAAATAGAATTAACTTGTCCTCCACTGGAATTAGCGACAAAAAAAAATGACTATCGGGAGCAGTTTTGGATCGTGACCGACCCAAAAGATAGCCAAGTTAAGGAATACATTGCCCATTGTGGCAAAAATCCTGATAACTGCGCTACGTATTCCTTGAAGAAAAAGATTGCAAAAAGGATCGAGGTCAGAACTTCGGTGCATGGAAAAATATCCGTAAAGATGTTAAGGAAGAACGACGTCTTAAGGTACAAGTGCCACGTAGTACGTCGTGGAAGCAGCGGCATCATGATACGGGTTACTTCTCAATCAGTGAACCTGAATTCATCTGTAAATTGTGAGTAAAAAGTCTGATAGATTATTTTGATTAGCCTTGTTGTTGTCTTCTTAGTGAGAGACCTATGCTGGTTGGTCATCAATGTCTAATACAGACAATACAGCTAACTATACACGGCGATGGCATACGATACGATACCTCAATTTAGAGAGGGAGAGGTATGAACCTTTTTACAGATAAACTGAGACAATTTGATAATCCGACTGGCAAGGCCTTTCGTGGGTATAGTAGCAGCTGGCTGAAAAATCACACAAAAGAAACATCCAGGGCCAGGGGGCAGGGTGCATTGAATGGAATAAGACATATTAGCAAAATCCAACTAGTGGTCTATTATCAATGCTGCGTTCTGATTGGTTGAGCTACTAGTAGGCTATTTGTTATAGCCCACTAGTAGCGAAAAGCGCCGGCTTTGAAAACCAAAACAACAATTAAAGTCCAGCTTTAACTAGCGAAAGATGTTTTGTCTCGATATTTTTTTGACCAACTAGTTGGATTTTACTAAAACAATTATTCCTCTCGCCCTCATGGCCTCTGAGTCAATAGCCCATTCGGCCTTCGGCCTCATGGGCTATTGACTCAGAGCCCATTCGGGCTCGAGGAATAATTGTTAAATATCCAATTGTTATGGTCACGACAAGTATTTTAGTCAACAGAAATACATAAGGAATATTTCTATTCTTTGACCAATGACGCAGTTCAAGAGTTGCAAAAGCCATAACATTAATGCAGTGCGAGATTGAAGTAACTTCGAACTCGCATCAGACTTTAGTGAACTTATGGCGAGGCGGGTTTTCGTTTGAGGCCGGAGGCTGGACTTTTCGTTCGGTGGTTTCCCATTCCATGTCCGGTACTTTGATTTTGGGTTTGTTTTATTTTTCATTATTACAATTTTCAGCCTTGCCTGGGAAACTTATTCTTGGATTCCAGAACACTAGAAACAGCGTTTCTGAATATTTTTAAAATTTTCTGGGGGCTGGGGGCATGCCCCCAGTCCCGCCTAGCTGAGCATGCGCATTCGGCGCACGTAAGGCACCTTGCGGCGCCTAAAATGTCACGTCCTGTCCGCTACCTTACAGAAGTGTCGAAAACTCTGCATATGGCTTCCACAATAGGTTTTTAAATGGCGTTGAAGCCCTCAAGTAAAATAAGGACGTTCGCGCTAATTGTTTGTGCGCAACGTTACTGCGCAGGTAACGCGACTGTAATATGTCACGCATTACTTCGAGCATTAGTGAAGTTGAGATTTTAAAACCTTTGCAAAAACCGTGGACGATAAGTCTTGCACAGCGTTGTATCAGAGAAGGTTGTGATCAGTCAAAATTGATTTAAAATATTTAAGAAAGTCAAGTAGACTACTGCACGACTGATATTCGCGAGGTTTTATCAGTCGTGCACTAATCTACTTGACTTTCATACATATTTTTTAAGCATTAATTAAAATAACATGGCGAAAAAAAGGCCGGGGAAAAAAATCCAGGTCGGCAAAAGAATGGCACATTTATTTCCGAACCATCATGAAACTTTAACGAGAAGTGAGCGGGAGGATGGAAAAGCTCTGGAAAAGGTAGCTGATCGAGTAGTGGCTGAAGTTTGGAAAACTCGAGGACGAACCGTTGCGTAAATTTAATGGGGCTGTTTCTTTTCAATGTCTTTATTACCCTACGAACTTAAGTTCAAAGTGAATGCATGTTTTTAAAGTTCTTTTCCTTTACTTTGGTGAAAATTGAGCAGTATTTTGGTCCTCGTCCGCTTGAATAGTGCGGACCTGCGTGGAAACAACCAGCCATTAAATTTCACAAAAAACACACTCCAGAAGATGAGCATGACGGCAATAGAGAGATATTATACAAAACACCAACCAAATGAAGATGACACCTGCTTAAAACTTCGTTGCTATGCTCGAGAAACGTTTTTTTTTCGGTAAAATCCTCTGATCCCTTCAACAATCGATCCCCTCTTGGGTTCCAGTCCTTGCCCGACAGGTCACGCAAAAGCGTGACAAACGAATTTTCCAAGAGCTTTGCAAAATCACATCAATTCTACTCGTTCAGATCATCGCTGACCCCCATTTTTAAAATCATGAATCACTTACTTTACTTACTATCTACAAAATATGATGTAATGAAAAAATTCTCACCATAAGAAATGATCTTTTTTTAATATTTTCTTTCCATGTGTCATCGAATTCCGGTAGTGGTTGCAACGGATAGAGCTTACGAAAACGCTCGTCGAGGATGAACTCTACTGTTTACCACATCCCTAGCGGCATACAATTATCTAAAAATCTCACTCCTAAAAACATATGTACGGAAACTTTCACTCCAACAGTTTATTTTTATGATTTTCGGTGTATGATAAGATGAGGCTACATCTCGCTATTATGACCGATTTCTCGAAATTAAGGCATTTTTCCACTGCCATTTTCTCCGAAACAAAGTCGGTGACCCCCATTTTTTTTTTTTTTTTTTCATTTTTGGAGTAAGTACTTTATGACCTAACTCTAGGCAAGTAGAAATGAAGAAAATCTCACCGTAGGAAGATTTTGGCGCGAACGTCCTTAAGGCATTGGACTGCCCCAAACTACTGCACAAAAAAGTAAGGGGTGGTCTAACTTCTGAAGGTTTAGTAATAACAACCTAAGACTTTCGCAGACTAATAACGTCCCAAAACTTTTATGCTGATGTGGATGACGTATGGAAATGAGGTCACGTGACTCGTAACGGCCACAAAACTCGAAACAAAAAAAACGGCAACAGTTTATGCTAAAGTTCCTTTCACTTCGCTAATATTAGATTAGTCAAAATGGTAAAAGAAAACGAACGGTGTGCTTTCACAGCTCGATTTCTTTTACCATTTTAAAATTAATTTTAAAATTTACCATTTTACCATATTTAAAAATATGTCTTTAGTTTTTGAAATATACGACATTTTGTACTAGCGCCCAGTCCCCCATGGAAAGTGATTCCTTTTTTCGGACACTTATTTAAAATTATCGTGAAATGTCCAAGCACAAAAATGATGTACCCAATAGTGTTAACATCATAAAGGTAAATTCAGCCACCAGTAAAGGATAAAAAGTGTTGTTGTTAAGCTGGGAAGATTTCTGTGCTAAAAACAACTTTGACATGTCATGTGATAATATATCATCTTATATAGCAGTTAAGGTTCCACATCTTATTGCTGCTAACGATTTTCCAAAGTTCTTTCGTTTTATATAAAATGGATCAATAGTTTGACCACCCCCTGACGTATTCATAAAATAGATCTGGGCCCAGGCCTTAATTCAACTGAGCCCTTGTTTGAAGCAGTTCGTTTTATAATCAGGTTTATCGATATCCTTGCTCGCTGGCCAAGACATCAACCTAAGTGAAGCATCAGGAGAGAATCAGATTTCTCCAAAAGCAGTGCGAGACAAATGGTGGTCCATAATCCGAGCCGACGGCGAAGAAACCTCGATCGTGTACTGCAATACCACGGCATGCTCTGACATTTCTTGCCCTGAATACGTTTTAAGGATGGAAATGAAAAGAACGTCTTTAATTCTAAAGGACGTACGAATGGCTGACAAAGGATTGAGAATGCAATGCAGGATTTACCAAAACGACAAGATTGCTCCACTACTCTACAACGTCGTTATTACAAATGTCTCGGCCATTCCGACGACAGGTTAGTTACTCATCTCCAAGGGTTTGAAGAGTCTGTCTCCTTTGAACGGCGACCCCCCCCCCCCATGGTTTTCCGGACTCTTTAGTGTTCTTTTCTGATTTTTTATTGATAACACGAATTCTGAAGACCGTTCATATATCAGTATATTATTATCTTTTATTCTCTACTTGTGAAAAGTAAGGGATCACAGACACAACGATGGTCCCAAAGAAGTTTTCTGCAACCATTACGAAGATACAACCAAGCTCTCCAGTTTTCGGCATCAGCGTGAGGCATGCTAGCCACTAAAAGAACTACCCGGGCAAGGAAAACAAGGACTCCCGTTTGGATCATTAGGATTTCTTACTGGTGTAGTCCTTGTGGCTTTGCCGGTTGCAAGATTCTTGCTGCCTAGGAAAACTGGAGAGCTTGCTTGCTTCGAATGATCATCCTATAATAGGATGTGTTGAGGCCTGTTAATTTTTTTGTATGACTTTCTCTCACCCTTTTCGCGCTACTATTTCAGATTCTAGTGACACAAGGCAGTTTGCCCCAGCAACTGAGAAGCCCACAACAGTCCACAACACAAACAGACACTCGAACTCGGTAGCCTCTGCCGCAAGTCGCTTATATGATGTGACCTTTTCCTTCATCTTAATCATGTTAACATCTGGATCAGTTTTTTCGACCGTCAACGGTTTACGTTCGAAAGTTTAGACAATGACGAATTTTGCAACAAACTTTCTCTACAAATAGGTCCAATGTATTGTACAAAACACAAATGTTGCCATAAATTAACGGCTCCTTTACAGATTTGTTGTCTGTAATATGTTAGGCCATCGATTTAATTATGAAAAGCTAATTGCAGATTTTTTGGCTTTTTATCAATCCAGAGAAGAAAAAGCGATAAAATATTACAATTTATTATCTAAGAAATCTTTCTTAGGATAATATATTTTAAACAAAAATCAAATATCTGATTTGAGATTACTTTTAACTACTCTTCACGAAAAGCAATAAATACGAATTAAGGAGTAGTGTATGTAGTGTATGTATTTGGAAAACCTCTTAGCCTTTCCTCACGCGGCAACCATATATTTGAAAATATTATAAGTTGTAAATTTTATTCAGTGTGTATATATATATTTAAACAGAAATAAAAAATGACCATTCCTGTTTCTTGTCACAGTTCTTTTCTAAAAAGTCTCCTCATTTCCACAATTCAAGACGTGAAATTGTGAGAAAATATCATTCGTGAGTTACGTCATAAAGGTTCTGAAGCAGCCGAAGGAGGTAATCTAGCAAGGAACACTTCTTTGGCACAGGCCTTCTTTTTCCGTGAAGAAATTCGAAATTCATGGACGAGTGGTTCCCGCAAAGATCACTCACTCAAGCCTGCTGAACAATCAACTAACTGAACCTCTGAGAAGGTGAGTTTCATTTAGCTACTCAATTCTGTATCACTGAGAGCTTCTTAATGAGACATGTGGTAAACCCTAGATTGACGAGCTGAACTCTCAAGAGTACGTTGTTTTTATTTTCTCTTGGGACTTACAATGGTCCCAAGAGAAACAAATTGAATGCTTATGCAAAATTGTGGAGGTACAAACAAAGAGTATTATGGTATTTTCGATGCTGGCTAATAGACCTCTTCACAATTGTGTGCTTAGTTACCTGGCCTTTAAATGAAAGTGAAGCTGGTGTTGACCTGGTTATGATACAAACCTCCCTCCTTTTCTTATGTTCATGATGTTGTTGTCATGCTAATTAGTAAGAATTTACATAAGAAAAGATGTGACGTTTCTATCAAAACAAGGTCAACTCCAGCCTTACTATCATTTATAGGCCAGGTAACTAAACACACAACTGTAAAATGGACAATTGTCTCAAGGAGTGACAGTTTGAGATGAGCTCACTTCCAGAATTTTTGGGAGGTACTACTTATGTGATATATTTTTAACAGCACGGAAGCTAAATGCTAAACAAAGCTGTCAGCTATATTTTGGCTTGCACTCACGTGATTAGAAAGCCATGTTGATGGTATAGGAAACAATAGCAAGACTTTTTTAGTTCACCAACATGGCTGCCATGACGTCAGGTGGAAGCCAAGGATGCTTTTTCTGTTCAATGGAAAAATATGTGGCCTTATTCCCAAAACTTTCACTTTGAAATTCCCCTTTTTCTCACCAACACTACAAAGCTTGTCGTCGACTTTGATGTCTTAGCCATATAACGATACGTTTAAATTGTTTTTTCACACTTCGAGGATGGAGTGCACTTCCACTACAAAAGGCAAATACATATGTTAATGTATCCTCTTTACGAAAAAAAAAAAAAGTTCACGTAACATAGCCCAAAACAAAGAAGAACTTGATTTTTAATGTCGATAGTTTCAATGGCCAACAGTCATCGAAACTGTAAACATTAAAAATCTTTGTCTTTGTTTTGGGAAATGTCAAATGAACATTCTAACGCGTTCTTCGAAGAAAAGAAAGCAGGGTGCAGGCCCATGGTTGTGTCACGTGACCTTGTCAATCATAGAAAACCTTCGTGGTACAAAATAGATCCCAGAAATGGAAAGAGCGTAATAAAATTAGCAAGAATGTCAATTTTGAGGCCCCTGACACTTTAGGTGAGAGAGTTTACAGTGATATTAGTGGGGATTAGAGAACACAAGCAAATATTTAAAGGGAAACCCTGGGAGGGCGTTATTTTACAGTCAAATGGTTTTCTTAAATGGGTATAATTTGTTTGATTGACATCGAATTAGAGGGGATCTTTGTTTACATTTCTTTTTTTGAGGGAAAGTACGGTCTAGAAAAAGTTTCTCTAAATTACGAAAACTTTTCCCCAGGAATTCAAAAATAATTGCCTATTAAAATGTGACAAGAGCACTTTGAAGTCGCTTTTTTTGTGACTTGGAGAGCGCAATCTTGGACATGACGTGTTATGACAATAGATAGTTCGACCTTACCAAGTTCTTCGATCCCAGATCACTTTCTCAATGTTGTCAGCCAGAGCAAATGTAAACAAGACAAAAACCTTGAACATGCGACAAAGAAATATTCGACAAGGGTACCATTTTCGCTTTCTTCCTTCAGCAACAACCGTCTTAGATGCTTCAGCAAACGTATTTGTTTGCTTTTACACGGGAAAGCGTTTAATTTCAAACTAGACGCTCCATAAAGCGTACAGTTGGTTGCCTGTGGTACGTGCTACACAAAAACAGAAGGCACTGAATTGGGTGGTATTGAACTGCAGCGTTCCAGTTAATTTTTTCAAGTGGGGGTCATTAAGACCATTTGAGGGTCACACACATGTCGCGCCAGCAGAGGCCCTTTGGCTCACACGTTCACACCTTTAATTATTTTGTAATGTCCTGTCCCATTTTGAGGTCTTTTAGTTTTTTAAGCTTTGGTAATAAATTCAGTTTAAAGATAACAAAGCACGCTCTTGAGTAAAATTCAATCGATACTGCTTTAAATAAATAGTCTGCAAAAAACTAACTGCAAATTGCTCTGACGGACGTTTTCCAACATGTCATGCATTTCTTGCAGTTGCACTAAGCAAACGTTTATTGCATCCACTAAGAAAGGACTGAAGATGTTGTTTGCGACTCATAATTCCTCTTCTTGTTAGTCTAATCTGATGCCAGGTCAAAACATTGTTTGGCTTTACGTTTGAACCAGAAAGTACCATAAAAGCCAGGAGTTAACAGAAAAAGACAAGCCAAAAGACAGATAAAGAAAAAAAATAACATAGTTATTACTCGGTTTAATATGTTCTACACAGTCACCCCTAGTATTACAATGTAAGAAAGAACGACTCAGTTTATGCTCTACACAGTCACCCCTACATGTACACAGTGTACACATATACAAGAGTCAATCAAATAAATAACAAAAACAATGTCATCATAAACAAAAATTATTTTAATAATAATATTCCAAAAGCTATCCATTTTGTTGTGCTCAGGACTATGTATATGTACATGACTGTATAACCTTCTCTGGCTTCAGTTCCAAACAATATAATCCTGAAATCATAGCCTTTCAGCCTCTTTGCCAAGATCTTTTCCAAATAAATTTGAAAAAAATATATTAACTGCCGGAACTGTAGTTACAAGAAGGGTCCTCACAAGGATTGTGCAAATTTCAAAACTGGCCAGAAGTTGTTCTTTTCAGTGCACCAACAAATTGAAAGACTGTAGGGAAGACACAGCATTTGTTTACAAACAATCTTCTTGCCAATAAAATGCACAACCACTGATACACTGTACATAGAAACCCTTTCTTGTGAGGGCTGATAACTTCCTCTTGTTGGCACATTATTAACGATATGTGATGTTGATCAATATTTGTTTGACAATATGTCTTTTCAGTGTTACAGCTTAAGAGGACTAGTTAGTACATTGTACATGTAAAAAGAGGACTAATGACGCATTAGAACAAGCAACATACACATGTACTGTACATGTAAAATGGTATATAGTGATAACCCAAACAGATTGCTCGCTTTGACACCTAGCCCAACCAAGTAAGAGCAACATGGCCAAATTACGTACTGTAGCCTATGTGTAGCCATACCCTTCCCATAAAAGAAAAATGGGAGGAGGGAACCTCTACAAAAAGCTGGCCCAAATCGTGTTCTGTATTATGTCACAGTAATTTATGCAATTTCTGGAAATAATTGGTATTTCCGCTAAAATTGTTGTGAACAAAGGCTTGGTATTTCCTTGACTTTCGATTGTTTTAGATATACATGAATTTCTGTTATGTGGAACTCATTTGCAAGTCAATGTACCTTTGTAAGTGCATACCACGTTTTTGAGAGATTGAAAAGAATATGCCTAAGATATTAAAGTGACCAATGATAAACTATTATCAATTTTCTTACTTTAAGGCATGATGTCTCAGGGAACCTGATTTGAGCCAGCTTTTTGTAGATGTTCTCTCACCTTTTTTTACCTCAGGGGGAAGGTACGGCTACACATAGGCTAAATTACGCCGTGTAATTCCTGGCGGCGGATGAATTGCACTACACCTGTGAAAATTCTGAAAATCTGTTCTTGCAGAGAATTCAACCCCAAGAGTAGTCTTAACTGAGTTGACTATTTTAAAAAGCAACAGATCCAATAGCACACCCAAGTTAGACTCCGACTTTGTCAGCCAGCGGTACACCACAAGCACCCCTGATTTAAAATTACTGACCCTGGGAACATTTTATCTAGGAATATTTGACTCAAATTGGTGGCTCCTGAGAATTTACTCTCCAGCCTTGGGACTTAATCATAATCATTGATAACCCAGAAATTGAAAAATGGCTCACTTCATATCACATCGAATCTGGAAAATAAACGCACACGAAGAAAGCTACCCACAATGGCAATAAGGTTAGGTTTTTTAATTGAGATTTTTTTTCATATAATTATCTTCATAAGCTTTTTATCGGGATTCCCATGTATATACAAATCCTTATATTTTTGTCGGCCATGCTCACACTGAGCTTGGGGAGCCTGTGGGTAAACGTACACAAACTGACCGGCGGCGTATTAATTTTAATAAGTGAAAGTGCCGTCCCACAAAATCAGTACTTGTACGTGTAAAATTACCTCTGACAGAGTTCATTCTCCTCATTCCACTAACGTTGCCTTTACCATGCTTGTCTTCCTTTTGAGTTGTATTTTCACTACTGTTCTTATTCCGTATCTTCAAGGAAAAACTCCTCTTGGGTAAACTAAACGTGGAAATCCGGGAGAAGCCAGCCTTTTCCTTAAACTGTTCAACGCGTTGTTCAAAGCTATCTTTCCATGTTGAGGCCTTGCGGCTTCCTTTATAGACTCCAGCATCCTGAAGGGATTCTATCTGTTCAATTATAGGTAAGGGTAGATCT
>NC_090885.1:54021741-54026741 GCF_036669925.1 Montipora capricornis
TTAATATATATCAAGAACAATAATGGACCCAAAATTGTTCCCTGAGGTACACCGCAACTAAGAGGTAGCTTATCAGATAAGCAACCATTAATAAAGCATTTTTGCTGACGGTTATCCAGATATGACTTAAACCAATTTAGTGATTTGTCGGTAGTCGGTTAAAATTTTTATCTTTGTCGGTTGTCGTTAAATGTCCGTTACGTTGCATGTTAGTTATTAATATTTGTAAAAAAATTCATCTAGTTTCAAGACTTTGAGCCCCACACAACGTGTAAAACTACAGTAACTTGTAAGAGTGCATCATTTGATTGCAGCTCTTAACGTTCATTAACTCTGGTTTGTTTTTGTGTACATACCCCAGCTTCTCGGTCCCAGCCCCTCTCTTGAAATAATAACATCGTTGCAAGCTTCGTGAGGACAACTGTCATTTACTA
This sequence comes from Montipora capricornis, assembly GCF_036669925.1. NCBI lineage: Eukaryota > Metazoa > Cnidaria > Anthozoa > Scleractinia > Acroporidae > Montipora > Montipora capricornis. Next base: position 54,022,176 of record NC_090885.1, read on the forward strand.
CTTACAGTCACAAGTCGAGACGCACAAATGCACGAACAGCTCTGCCGGATCGGGTAATACACGCTCTCTTCACAAGCTCTAGATGTTCTTCATTTTCGGTCTCGTCGTCATCAGAATCTGTCTCATATTCATCAATTGGTACCTCTCTGTTAACCTCGAAAATCTCAGAAACATCCCCATCGTCCACAAATTGTATACTGACAACTGGTTATGGTACGTAATTCGCTGATCTAATGATATTGATTTCCTCAGGGAATGAAAGTCTCTCTTCAGACTCGTTGCCAGTGGGTTGAATAGCGTAGACAGCAGGCGGAAAGCTTGTTGTCTCACTCATAACAGTCCGTTGGCGTACTGGTCTGTATCTCTCTAACCATTCTTTCATCGACCTGTTCCTCCATTCCTGCATGGTGTCATTCCTTCACTTTGCAAAGGTGCTATCGTTGCAACAGCTGAAAGGGGTACAGCAGATTGAGGGACAGGATAGTACGACCTGTCATGCGTATGGTACTTTGCTGCCCATCTGGATGTACGCTTTATAGACTCCTTCACGATTGCACCAAAACTATTCAGACTAATAGAGCGTTCTGCGACTTACCGTTGAGCTCACTGCTGCCTTCATCAGATATTAATTTTGCCTGTTCTAGTTGCCAATGCCCATCTGTCACTATAGCAAAGTTCTCGTATTTTCCCGTGGCCTGTTTTGCAAAGCGAGAAACCACCAATTCCAAACTGAAGAGCTTGTTTCTTCAATCCCCAAAATTCTGTCATCTTTTTTCAATTCCAATACTCTTGTGTGTTTATCTTTGTCGACAGGAACCCGGCTACGGTGGCGTTCAATTGCGACTTCTTCGCCTTTTTGGGAAAAAACTCACTAATGATTCCATTCATGACTGGACCGTGAACAAACAACGTGTTTGAAATATTACAGAAGTTGTTCTGCGAAATGAGACCGCGCTCTTCTCCGGCCAAAAAGTCAGAGGATGACAGGAAATTTCTATAGTTAACTTTAATGTGGTTACTTCGTAAACTAGAAAAAATACAAAATGCTTTTCTGATCTCTTCTTTCTGAAAACAAATATCGATTTCTGATCTCTTTTTTTTCTGAAGACAAATAGATAATGTCGGTTAATATTTTTTCTGTCGGTAGTCGGTAATTTTTTTCTCGTTTTGTCGGTAGTCGGTAGTATTTGTCGCCCTTTGTCGCTAGTCGGTTAACCTCATTCTCTATTTTCGAATTCCCCATAATACACTTTGTTTGCCCCCCAATTTTTGCATAAACCATTGTTTTCAAATGCTCTTGGGAATATGCAGTGTCCCCAAGAGCATTTGAAAACAATAGTTTATGCAAAGGCGACCGCAACGAGAACGTCACAAATTTGCTAGTGAAAATCAAAGATCGGAGTCGTAAGCGGAGTCATAAGCTCGACGGAATCGGAGTCAGAGGGATCAGAAAGTTCCCATTTTCTTCCGACTGCGCTTATGACTCCGTCGCTTATGATCTATTGAAAACTAGATTGTCAGAGTCGGAAGCAGAAGCGGAAGAACCAACCAATCACAATGCTTGGAGTCGAAGATTGTGATTGGTTTATTCTTCCGCTTCTGCTTCCGACTCCGACGATGCAGTTTTCACTGGATCATAAGCGACGGAGTCATGAGCGAAATCGGTGTTCTGCTTCCGACTCCGACAGTTTGATTTTCACCAGATCGTATCGCTCTGCGCTTCTGATTACGACTCCGACTCCGTCGCTAGTGAAAACCAGCCTTAAGACGATCAGCAACCATTCAGTTGGAAGTAGGTCAATTTGTTTTGTTAAACAAAAATGTGTAATATGTTACTTGTAAACGTATCAACAACAAAAAAATTGTTGGACATGTGTTCCCGTGAAAAGGACTCAATGACTGAAATAACTATTTATTTAAAGTGCAGGTTATGTAGACGAAAGAGAGGAGTGATCGTCGCGCTTATCTGGATTGAATCTCACTGAAGCCACCTAAAGTTCTCAGGTGTCTATAGGAGGCAATCGGCTTATTTAGTAACAGAACGGGCACGTCATTGGCGACGTCGCGCGCAGCAAAAATATCAACGAGAATTCAGAATAGAGTGAGGAATGAGTGGATCTATTCTATTCTGAATTCTCATTGGTATTTTTTCTGTGCGTGCCGTCGCCACTGACGTTCCCGTTCTGCTGCTAGATAAGCCTATTTGCTTAACTTTGTGTCCAGAGGAGTGCGAGGCTCTTTCTATCATTCTTCTATAGTCCGTGCTTCAAATAGACATTTATTTCATACACTTAATATTATAAATTATTGCATTTTTTTATAAATTTATGTAATAACCCGTTTTAACTGACGAACCAACACATGTTGATTTAGAGCTAAATACAAGCCTCAGGCCCGTTTCAAACGTCGTGCTACTGCTGTGCCAAATTTAATTCATCTCTCTTAGCACGGCGCAGTAGCACGACGTTTGAAACCATGTCGCGCCATTGCCGTGTAGCACGACAAGCTCTGTCGTGCTGTACGGCAGTACTTAGCGCGACTTGGTTTCAAACGTCGAGCTACTTCCGTGCCGAGATAAATTAATACATTAAAATACCATGTAAATACATTACAACCAACTTCAGGTTCCACCATTTTGATTTACGGTAAGCTTATTTGGACAACCGCTGGTCTATTTTCATTGTTTTCAAAGTTCGACTGAAAAAAATTCGACGTCTGAAACTAAAGCCCGGTTTACACTACAGAAAATTTTCGGCACGGCTCGTGTGAAATTGGCACGGGTGCCTAAAAAGAGCTCGGCAAACTTTGTTTACACTACACCATTTTTACCGTATCAAAAATACTGTGCCAAAATTTTCGGGCCCTGGTAACTTCTCTTGTAGACATGCAAAGTTCAATTATAATCAAGAACGTCCGCGTGATTTTGGTGGAGAATGAGGAGCCATCTTGAAATAGACGCAATAAAACCCACTACCCTATATGAATTAAGGCTCAAATTTGGCCCTTTAAAGTGTTTACACTACTTGTTCTATCCGAACCGTGCCTATTTTTTCAGCAACCGTACCGTTTTTACCGGTGCTCGGACTACCTCGCCGAAGGTCCCAGCACGGGTAAGAATTTTGGTTCGGCACGGATGAAATTTGGTACTGACAGGTTGTTTACACCGCAAGTTTTATCCGAGCCGAACCTTTTTTTTCGGGACCCGTACCAAAAAATTTCTGTATTGTAAACCGGGCTTTAAGTCGTGCTAAGGTCGTGCCAGAGTCGTGCCAACTTAGCACGACACTAGCACAGCGTTTGAAACAGGGCCGTGCTTCTGAGCGATACGGTATCAGAGACGATCTAAATAAAAAGTTTTTTTAAGGTTACAAAAAACAATATTACGACTGATTTTAAGTGAATACAGAAGGGCAATCTTTATTTCCTGTTCAGCAATTTGCAGCCTGTTTTAACCGAGCGATCATCACAAAAAACAAAATCTGAAATATAGTATTGGCAAAATCCCCGTATGAGGGCCGCACGCATTAGCTCGAGCGGGACCGGGAAAAGCCATAAGACCCTGCTACAGTAGGAAAACGTACTGCTCCGTGCGATACGATTTCAGAGGATTTCGTCGCTTTTAAACATTACAGCCAGAGAAGCAAATGCAAACAACATATTAAATAAATTTTCTCTGCAAATTTTTGTTGCTTATTTTGTCCAGACTTCATATTCTGAGTGCTCGAAAATAGTGTAAGGAGCCCATAAGATAAAACACTTATTGACTGTGTTCAGGTAGGGCTGGACTGGAAAATATTTGGCCTTCGGTCATGGGGCACGGACCTCGCTGTGCTCGGTTTATACGCGCACCATGACCTTGGGCCAATTGGATATTTTCCCGTCCAGCCCTCCCACTCAGTAAGTAGTATTCATAGTATTCCAAAACTGCCCAGTAAAGGAAATCCCTCAGAAACGAAGAACACTCCTTTGATGGTGTAAATTATCATTTGTCAGCAGATCGGTTCTTTCCGTAAAACGCGTAACGACGTCACGACATCAAAAATAAATCATCTTGTTTTCCCTAACCTGTTGCCCCAGGCTCAGGCTCCCAGATAGCGGGGTCGAGGTCAAGACCCAAGCCCACTCTTTTTTCACATCCAGGTTTTTTCGCTTTCCCGACTAACAGGCTAGTTTTCTCTTGTGGACTTTCACTGAAAACAACTGTTTTATTATCGATTTTTGCGTCACGGCGCATCATTACTCTGAGTGGGCTGATTTGTTTATTTCATGTCATTCACGGGTATAACAGTCTTTACACGGGAGTTTAGATACAAAAAGCTAGTTTAACGGGGTTGGGCTCGTCCAACGAACGGGTACAGTTTAAATGAAATGGGATCATAAATAAAGGGCAAAAATTCCTGTAGTGTATACTCGGCTAGCAGCGGAGCACCATGCATCGGTAAGATTATTTAAGAAATCTATCCACGCCTGTCCGTTCGTCCGTACAGATTGTCGGGGAGGTAGGACAGCTCGGGCAATTTGCCTTAGTGGGAAATTGCGCGGCAGCGTTGCATTTGGCAACCCGCG
>NC_090885.1:54031741-54041741 GCF_036669925.1 Montipora capricornis
TTTCACCAGAAAGGAAAAAGAAATCGTTATTCTATAATGCCTCGCCTGTAACTGAACGAATTCTTCATTTGTTCTTCGGAAATTATTGGCAATTATGCGGCAGTCATTCATTCATGCGGCCTTGACTCGCCTGGCGTGACTTTTGCGGTTGTGGCGTGAAGAATTATCAAGCGCCGCTAGATTTTCTCCCAACGCTGTCATTATAAAGCCTTATTGTCGTCTCAAAATCGAAGTTAATTTTTTTGATATACAAAACATTTCTTTCAGGAATACAGGGTGTTTTTGTACCGTTCTCTTCCATGGCTTATTTACTGCTTTGCCCGTGATTTATTCCTGATTTCCTTCGCATTTATTATATAGTTTACGGCCCAGGGATTGCTGTGAGCACTAAAATGTACTTAGGTCTTAGGTCTCAGGTCTTAGTTTTCCGGACACCCTAGAAAACTTCGATGAGATCAGAAGAGAGGTTTCTTCAGAGATCCAGCGGTGTAAGAATGATTTTGATTGAATCATATATTGTGTAGGGTACTTGTTTTACAATTTCTTTTTGGTTTCGTTTCGTTTTGTTTGGTTTCGTTTCGTTTTCGTTTCGCAAACTACAGTAAGCCTTCCAGTCCTGCGTGGCTGGTAATAAAATCAGTCCCACTGGGTGGAATTGCCGGCAAAAAAGACGTTAGTGTAGGTAACGGTGAAATAAAATTTGGAAAGATCTTTAAGAACGTGCTGCTCTTCCGTCTGCCGTTAGCTGGTCAATTGTGAGTGCAAGTTCAGTGAACGAAATGACCGTGTTTCACTGAGTCCTGCGATTTCCCGTGTGTGTGCCTTTCACATACTGCCGCTCTGAAAATGCCAAGTTTCTTTGGCCGGAACCGTCGCAGTCCGACGCCAAAGTAAAACGTGAAAACTAAAACTAAAACGTGTCCCTAGTTTCTGCTAGGCCGTCACTTTGCAATTAATCAATGTTCACTATCAATGATTCATTTGCTTTAGCTAATATATTTTTTGCCTCGTTTCGAATTCATTGAAAGAAAATTGTATCTTGCATCCACGTTGTGGTTTCCTCAAATTAATTAATGAACTAATTGCTTGGGCACTAGTAAATACGTTGTTCTTTATGTCAGCAACCTAAAAAAAAGGATGACGATAAGCGAAACTGAAAAGAAGATGGGTATATCCCTCCGGCTGGAGAGACTAATTTGCATCATTCTCTTCAGATCTGATAGGCTAAACTCAATAACAAGAGTAGTACAAAACACCCGAAGCCTAGTTTACAGGGCTCAGTTTAGTCATTGTTGGTCAAGGCGTTTACAATTCGCGGTATAGACGCAGAATATGTCAGTACTGATCTTGTTATTTGTCTGTCTGAATTTGATCGGTGAGTTTGCCGCTCTTAAAGCCCATCAGCTTATTTTTTTAAAAGGGATTTTAAGTTTATGTCGCACTCTGTCATCGGCCTTGTTATTAGCATATATGTCATTTCAAAGGTTGACTGGGATCCACGCATTGCTACAAGAACGGCTTGCAACGTTCTAGCGATAGAAAATTAAGTCTGATTATAAGAAATCTGAATTTTTCAAATTAGCATGAGCACAAGGGACTGTTTTCTTATCAGATTTTGAACCTTTGAAATTCGCTACGGCTCCGTTTTGAAGCCCGTATACATTGAAAATAAGTATAGAACTGTAAGGTTAAAACTTTCGGCTGAACGACACCTAGTACGCGAAAATGTTACGCAGAGCTTGAATGATTGGGTAAAAAAAAAATTACATGTGTTGTTTTGCTTTGCTTTGCTTTTTCTTGCATGCATTTTGTGTTAACTAGTTTTGTCTTGGTTATTTTGTTGCGATGGAAAAACAGAGTTTTAACAACGCTTTGGTTTGGAAATAATGTATGTTATGAAGTTATGAAGACAAAACTGATTAGTTTGAGAAATTTTCTTTCATGCTGTGCCTTTTTCAGTATTTTAAGTGGCCGATAACATTTGTTAACCGTGAAAGTTCATGACCTCTTTTAACGGATTAATCGTTGCCAGCAATTTCCTTAATCTGTTCCGACATCATCAGCCATTTTCAAGCTTTTGAGAACTTTCAAGATGTGACCATATCTCTTAGCACTCAAATCATCTTTACTTATTATCCAACGTTATCGTTTGGCATTTTTTTTGTCCGTCAGGTGTCCAAAGTGTCTGGAGAGAAATATGCGTGGAGCAAGAGATAGAATTAACATGTCCTCCACTGGAATTAGCGACAAGAAATAAAGACTATCGGGAGCAGTTTTGGATCGTGACCGACCCAAAAGATAGCGAAGTTAAGGAATTCATTGCCTATTGTGGGCTAAATCCAAACAACTGCTCTACGTATTCCTTGAAGGAAAATATTGATAAAAGGATCGAAGTCAGAACTTCCTTGCGTGGCAAAATATTCGTAAAGCAGTTAAGAAAGAACGATGCCTTAAGGTACAACTGCCACGTAGTACGTCGTGGAAACAAGCGCATGCGGGTCACTTCAGTGAACCTGAGTTCATCTTTAAATTGTAAGTAAAAAGTCTGATAAATTTTTTTGTAGCCTTAATGTTTTCTTGTTAGTGAGAAACCTATGCTAGTTGGTCATCAATTTCCAATACCGACAATACAAGACGATATCATACGATACGATAACTTAATGTAGAAAGGAGAGGCAATTAACCTTTTTACAGATAAACTGAGACAATTTGATAATCCGATTGCCAAGGCCTTTCTTGGGTGGCAGCTGGCCGAAAAAACAAACAAAACAAACATCCAAACTAAAGAAAAACCCGTTTGCGGGCCAGGCTGCATTGAATGGGATAAAGAGATGATAGCCAATTGGCCTGGTCACGAGACACGCTGTTCCACAGTTACAAAAGCCATACCGTAGAGTTCCGATAGTAGCGACCCTCGTTACTTTTGGAATTAGCAGCCTTGGGGGCCGCTACTTTGGAGGGTTGTTACTTTCGCGCGGTCGTTACTTTAGGGGAACAACAACATAAAATAAAAAAAAGAAACACATTTTATTTGCATTCCATATGTATAACTTGTGTTTCATAAAAAGAAGATTACAATGATAAATAGAGCAAAAAAATTATATAGAAAACTATTTAGAGTTTTCTATTTCAATTTGAAGAAACGTTCCTGTTGTTAATGCGAAATTAAAATATACCGGTTTACGGTAGTTCTTACATTGCTGCATCAGACGGTGAACTGATGTCAAGGACGAATGGTGGCATAAAGCTTTCCTTGTTGTAAATTAATTAAAGTGAACAATTTGTGACACTGCACGAAGGTATTATTGCACATTAAATTTTTGACTATTGATTGACAAATTAATGGTATACGGTATACCACTTAAAAAACTTAGTCTTGCTTCTTTCGAGGGGCGGAGGGGGGTCGCTACTTTCGGGATTTACTAGCGGCCACAAAAAATGATCTTACTTTCGGGGGGTTGTTACTATCGGAACTTTACGGTAATTACATAATCAGTGTTGACTTCATTATGCAGTGCGGCATTGAACAAACTTCGAACTCGCATCAGACTTTAGTGAACACATGGCCAGGGTTTTCGTTCGAGGTCGGAGGCTGGATGTTTCGTCCGGTGGTTTCCCATTCCATGTCCGTTTCTTTGATGCCAATATTTGAGGGGTTTGTTTTATTTTTTAATATAATTTTTTTACTTACGTTTTAAAGAGATTTGAGTGAACTTCAGCCTTGCCTGGGAAACTTATTCTTGGGCAGTTCCAGAAACAGTGGAAACAGCGTTTCTGAGTGTTCTATTTTTAAAGTTTCCTGGAAGGGGGGGGGGGGGGGGAGGATGCCCCCAGACCCCCCTATGTAGTTCGCGCATTCGGTGCCTAAGATGTCACGTCCGGTGCTGTCAGAAATATGAAAATGATTTCTTTTTTTCGGACATTCACTTAAAATTATCTTCAAATGTCCAAGCACAGAAATGATGTACCAGGCTCCTGGATGTACCCAACGGTGTTAACATCATTAAGCTAAATTCAGCCACCAGAAAATGATAAAAAGTGTCGCCGTCTAGCTGAGAAGATTTATGTGCTAAAAATAACTTTGACATGTCACGTGATAATATCATCCTATGTAGCGGTTAAGGTTTCACATCTTTATTGCTGCTAACGATGTCCTAAAGTTATTTCGTGTTATAAAATGGATCAATAGTTAAACCACCCACTCACTTATTTTCATAAAATAGATCTGGGCCCAGGCCTTAATTCACCGGAGCCCCTTGTTTGAAGTTCGTTTTACAATTTTCTTCAGGTTTATCCTTGTTCGCTGGCCAAGACATCAACCTAAGCGAAGCATCAGGAGAGAATGAGATTTCTCCAAAAGCAGTGCGAGACAAATGGTGGTCCATAATCCGAGCCGACGGCGAAGAAACGTCGATCGTGTACTGCAACGCCACGGTATGCTCTGACATTTCCTGCCCTGCATACGTTTTAAGAATGGAAATGAAGAAAATGTCTTTAATTCTAAAGGACGTACGAATGGCTGACAAAGGATTGAGAATCCAATGCAGGATTTACCAAAACGACAAGATTGCTCCACTACTCTACAACGTCGTTATTACAAATGTCTCGGCCATTCCGACGACAGGTTAGTTACATAACTCATCTCCAAGGGTTTGAAAGTCTAAATGAAAGAGTTTTCTACTTGCGGACCGGGAATGTAACTTTCCCGGGCCTGTCTCAGTTTGAACGGCGCATGAATTCATACCCCCCACCCCCCCGGCATATACTGTTTTCCGTTTTTGCACCAGAGGATTAAATGGTTTTCCGGACTCTTTAGTGTTCTTCTGATTTTTTTTATTAATTATAAAACGAATTCTGAAGACCGTTCATATATAAGTATTATTTTTTATTCTCTACTTGTGAAAAGTAAGGGTTCACAGACACAGAACGTTGGTCCCAAAGCAGTTATCTACAACCATTACGAAGATGCAACCAAGCTCTCCAGTTTTCTGCGGAGGCATGCTAGGCACGAAAAGATTTACTCGGGCAAGGAAAACCGTGACGTGAGTCTCGTTTCGATCATTAGGATTTCCTATTGGTGTAGTACCAAGAGAAAATGAGGGGACAGAGAGGGAGGCTCAAGGCGTTGGCCGGGATATGTTATGTCCACGAAAGTTATTTTTAGACGAGCGGAGGTCTTTGTTCTAGCGGAAGTCTTTCTTCTGAGACGCTCGCATGCAGTCTTGCCTCGCTCTCCGGTTCTTAGTGAAAAGAGAAAATGATGGCACGCGTGGAAGGCTGATGAATATATATTTTCTTTCAAACATCGGACCAAGGTTGGAGTGCATGCGGACGTCTCGGAAGACTTCCGCTCGTCTAAAAATAACTTTCGTGGACATGACATATCCCAAGGGCTGGACCGGGAGCCTCCTTCTCTGTCCCCTCATTTTCTCTTGGTGGTACTTGTGGCTTTGCCGCTTGCATAATTTTCGCTGCCAAGAAAAACTGGACAGCTTGCATGCTTCGGATGCTCATCCTACAATAGGATGTGTTGAGGCCTGTTTTGTATGACTTTCTCTCACCCTTTTCGCACTACTATTTCAGATTCTAATGACACAAGGCAAGATGCCCCAACAACTGAGAAGCCCACAAGAGTCCACAACACAAACAGAAACTCGGACTCGGTAGCCTCTGCCGCAAGTCGCTCATATGATGTGACCGTTTTCATCTTCTTAATCATGTTAACATCTAGATCAGTTTTCTGATTTGGTATTGCTTTTGTATCAATACAATGATTCTTTGTAGATTAAATGTTCGTTAGAAATAGGTAAAATTCAAACGAACCAACAATATTACAGAGAACACAACTGACATAACGGTAAGAGTTTAAAAGCGTAATGTTAAACTGACATCATCAACTTGTTTGTTGAGTTCGGGTTTCAACCGCTCAATATGGAAGCTCTCCTTGATTTTGAGTTGATAGAAAGAAGTAGCATATATCATCTCAAAATCAAGTTTGAATTTTACCTATTTGTAACGAACATTTAATCTACAAAGAATCATTGTATTGATAGTTATATATATAATAATAATAATATAATAATAAATAATTTGTATAGCGCCAAAATCCAAAAGTTCAGTGGCGCTTCACATTCAATGCGCAATATAATAAAAAATATACTAATTAAAAATATATACAGAATTAATGAAAATAAGATAATAAATAAATTAAATTAATTTAAAACAAATAAGTCTTTAGGTTCTTTTTAAAAGGTTCCAGTTTAGTTTCGTGTCGCAATGATTCAGGCAGATTGAGATATATATACGAATTATCTTGAAAAAAGTTTAATGTTACACTCACTATGGCTGAAGATAATGTTTGAAACATCGAAACATGTTTCTTAAACTCAAAAGTGTAGTTGTATTTTTTAAAATATCAATAAAATATTGCAATTTATTGTCTAAGAAATCTTTCTTAGGATAATTATCCTATACAAAAATCAAATATCTGATTTAAGATTACTTTTAACCACTCTTCACGAAAAGCAATAAATGACGAATTAAGTAACTAAATTTTACATTGATAATGCATAAGGATGTTTTATTACGGTTTACAGCTGTAGTTTACAGGAGTAGTGTATATATTTAGAAAACCTCTGAGCCTTTTACTTACGGCAACCATCTTTGCAGTGTTATTATTATTATTATTATTATTATTATTATTATTATTATTATTATTATTAACCATGCTATATATGAACAAACGTTTGTAAATTTTATTCAGTGTGTATATTTTTAAACAGAAATAAAAAATGACCATTTCTTTTTCATGTTTCTTAGTTCTTTTCTAAAAAATCTCTTCATTTCCACAATTCAAGACGTGGAATTGAGAGAAAATATGTTTCGTGAGTTACGTCATAAAGCTTCTGAAGCAGCCGAAGGAGGTAACCTAGGAAGGCACGTTTCTTTGGCACAGGCCTTCTTTTTCCTTGAAGAAATTTGAAATTCATGGACGAGAGGTTCCGGCAAAGATCACTCACACAAGCCTGCGGAACGTTCAACTAACTGAACCTCTGAGAAGATGAGTTTAATTTAGCTGCTCAATTCTGTATCAGCGAAAACTTCTTAATAAGACATGTGGTAAACCCTAGAGTAACGAGATGAACTCTCCAGCTTACAAGTAATAAAGGCGTGAACCATGGTCTTAGAACCGTCAACAGAAAGGTATTTCCTTATGCGTGAAATGTACATGAAAGAAAGACGAGTTGCAAATAGCATTAACTTGTCATATTGATATTGAAATAACTACCAAATATAACTCTGTCCAGTGTTCCGGGCTGCATCAGAAGAGTCGATAAGATCTTCACCGACACGAACTTGAAGAAGAGATGGCCTAGGACGAAACTTTGAACCAAATACAAGAAGTTGTAACCAATCTTTGATTGCACCTAACCTAATTCTTTCAATGAGAATTTGACTCTATTTTTATGCAAACTTGAACTACATTTTTCTATTGTTTTGACACCAACATGGCCGTCTAATCTCTTGAGTACAATCAAATAATTTACTGACGTCGCTTATGCAAACTAGAAGCTTATACTAGGGGGACTGGATGCAAACAAGATAAAAATCTGCGAGTTCGTCAGCATAAAGCTAAGATGGTATAGCATGCCATGATTCTTCACAATACTTCCTAATGGCGACGTACACAACAAAAAGCCGTGATCTGTTTTAAAACCGACTCTTGTGGTACTCCTGTAATTAGCCAGTATCAAAAACTACCATAATACTCTTTGCTTGTCCCTCCAACATTTTGCATAAGCGTTGTTTTTATTTTCTCTTGGGACTTACAATGGTCCCAAGAGAAACAAACTGAATGCTTGTGCAAAATTGTGGAGGGACGAACAAAGAGTATTATGGTATTTTCGATTCTGGCTAATAGACCTCTTCACAGGTGTGTGCTGAGTTACCCGGACTTTAAATGAAAGTGAGGCTGGTGTTGACCTGGTTATGATACAGACCTCCCTCCTCTTCTTACGTTAATGATGTTGTTGTCATTCTAGTTAGTAAGAATTTACAGAAGAAAAGCAGTGACGTTTCTATCAAAGGAAAGTCAACTCCAGCCTCACTTTCATTCATAGGCCAGGTAACTAAGCACACAACTGTAAAATGGACTATTGTCTCAAGGAGTGACCGTGTGAGCTGAGCTCACTTCCAGCATTTTTGGGAGGTACTACTTATGTGATACATTTTTAACCGCACGGAAGCTAAATGCTAAACAAAGCTGTCATCTATATTTTGGCTTGCACTCACGTGATTAGAAAGCCATGTTGATGGTATAGGAAACAATACCAAGACTTTTTTAGTTCACCAACATGGCTGCCATGACGTCAGGTGGAAGCCAAGGATGTTTTTTTCTGTTCAATGGAAAAATATGTGGCCTTATTCCCAAAAGTTTCACTTTGAAATTCTCTTTTTTCTCACCAACTCTACAAAGCTTGTCGTCGACTTTTGATGTCTTAGCCATATAACGATACGTTTAAATTGTTTTTGCACACTTCGAGGATGGAGTGCACTTCCACTACAGAAAGCAAGGAGATATGTTAATGTATCCTCTTTACAAAAAAAAAAAAAAAAAAGTTCACGTAACATAGCCCAAAACAAAGAAGAACTTGATTTTTAATGTTGATGGTTTCAATGGCCAACAGTCATCGAAACTGTAAACATTAAAAATCTTTGTCTTTGTTTTGGGAAATGTTAAATGAACATTCTAACGCGTTCTCTAAAGAAAAGAAAGCAGGGTGCAGGCCCATGGTTGCGTCACGTGACCTTGTCAATAGTAGAAAACCGTCGTGGTACAAAATAGATCCCAGAAATGGAAAGAGCATAATAAAATTAGCAAGAATGTCAATTTTGAAGCCACTGACATTTTAGTTGAGAGAGTTTACAGTGATTTTAATGGGGATTAGAGAACACAAGCAAATATTTAAAGGGAAACCCTGGGAGGGCGTTATTTTACAGTCAAATGTTTTTCTTGAATGGGTATAATTTGTTTGATTGACATCGAATCAGAGGGGATCTTTGTTTACATTTCTTTTTTTAAGGGAAAGTACGGTCTAGAAAAAGTTACTCTAAATTACGAAAACTTTTCCCCAGGAATTCAAAAATAATTGCCGTTTACTCCAGTTCCCTATTAAAATGTGACAAGAGCACTTTGAAGTCGCCTTTTTGTGACTTGGAGAGCGCAATCTTGGACATAACGTGTTATGACAATAGATAGTTCGACCTTACCAAGTTCTTCGATCCCAGATCACTTTCTCTATGTTGCCAGCCAGAGCAAATGTAAACAAGAACCTTGAACATGCGACAAAGAAATATTCGACAAGGGTACCTTTTTCACTTTCTTCCTTCAGCGACAACCGTCTTAGATGCTTCAGCAAACGTATTTGTTTGCTTTCACACGGGAAAGCGTTTAATTTCAAACTAGACGCTCCATAAAGCGTACAGTTGGTTGCCTGTGGTACGTGCTACACAATAACAGAAGGCACTGAATTGGGTGGTATTGAACTGCAGCGTTCCAGTTAATTTTTTCAAGTGGGGCGTCATTAAGACCATTTGAGGATCACACACATGTCGCGCCAGCAGAGGCCCTTTGGCTCACACGTTCACACCTTTAATTATTTTGTAATGTCCTGTCCCATTTTGAGGTCTTTTAGTTTTTTAAGCTTTGGTAATAAGATAACAAAGCACGCTCTTGAGTAAAATTCAATCGATACTGCTTTAAATAAATAGTCTGCAAAAAACTAACTGCAAATTGCTCTGACGGACGTTTTCCAGCATGTCATGCATTTGTTGCAGTTGCACTCAGCAAACGTACGTTTATTGCACCCACTAAGAAAGGACTGAAGATGTTGTTTGCGACTCATAATTTCTCTTCTTGTTAGTCTAATCTGATGCCAGGTCAAAACATTGTTTGGCTTTACGTTTGCACCAGAAAGTACCATAAAAGCCAGGAGTTAAC
>NC_090885.1:54046741-54071741 GCF_036669925.1 Montipora capricornis
CAAATGCTTCGTACTTCCTCTCCATTTATCTGCTTGTGAGAAGAAAGCACAGATAGAGATAAGTAAAGGTTATCTGCCAAAGAGACAGTGTAGCAGTAGCAATCATCATGGAAGATATTCCATAAATATGCTCGAGCTACTGTATCGTTAGCTTAGCCCGTTAACCTCATCGGAGTCAAGAGAAAATTCAGTCCTTGCACCGACACTTTTTAATTGTCAGCCTTTTTGCCTTCTTTTCCCTTCTCCCCGGAACACTGGTATGGCAAAAAAAAAAAAAAAAAAAAAAATCGAACGGTGGTACATCTTCAGTACAAAAAAAGGCAGTCAAAATACTGTCAGTGAAAGCCGTACTTGTTCTATTCTGTGCTTGTATCACAGCAATGCAACAAGCCGTTTCGTCAAACTGCTGAAAAGTGGTGTAAATTAGCCAGATGAGTCATTAAAAGCCCCTAGGAGAAGAATAATAGATATTCCTGTTGTTGTATGTTTGTAACCCTCGATGATGCCAATCCAATGCCACCCTTCTGGGTGGCATTATCCTCCTGGATAAGTTGACTCCCTCAGTTTTCTAGAATTCCTTCGAATCTCAATTGTTGCTTGCAGGTGATTTCGATACCGTGGCATTTCCTCAATATTTCAGGCTTGTTAGAAAGAAAAATGGGATACGAGGAAGGTGGATCAACAACTGGTCTGACGAATAGAAGATAGAAAAATAGATAGAATAAAAGAAGTTTTCTTGTTTGGACAATTCGAGTTGTAACCTTGAAATTTTTACTAAGGACGGTAAAGGCTTCACTGAGTGTTACGAGCATTCGATTCTTTTCATGAGCCTTTTATAACGAGGCTACATGTAGATCCTGGAAATTCAACTCTAGACCAAAGAGAAACATTTGTTGATTAAATAATATTTGTAGTTCAATTTAGAGAACGCATCCTGGAGTGATTGTGTTACTCTGTAGAGAAAAAAAAATTAGTACGCGAGTATTACCGTAAGTAGTCTCTAGGTCATCGCAATATAAATTCTCCAAACCTGTTGATTACTTTCCATTCGTCTTTTCCCTTCCCCATAGATTGTTGTGCGACCCATTGGAGCGAAGGCTTCTCCATGAGAAAGTAAACTTGCAATCACTAGAATAGTCGAGAGAATTTGGATGCTGATCACTTTCATCTTCAGCAAAATTATGCTGCGGAGATATACTTTTTAATATCTTTGTTTTTTTGGCACAAACTTTTCTCCTACGTTTATAAACGTTTCTTTTGTAACTTGATATGTTTAAGTGCTTCTTTGAGGTAAGACGAACCTTTCCATTTGCTCAGTTATAAATGTACTCCTTGACGAAGTTAATAATATTCCGCTTTCTGTATTACTACCGGTTTATCACATGAAAAGTAAACCAGTGACATCTTTCCAGGTCAAAATTCAAACTATCAGAGGGATTGAATTTATGTATTGAAGAGTCACCGTTTGACGGGTTTACAATTAAGAACGTGCATGTGAGATAATTAGGATTCATTTAAAGTATTCGCTTTGTTGGTGTTGTAGCTTTGGTTTAGGACATTCTTGTTTTGAATTGGGGAGAAATAACTTTCTCATTAAGTGGCTTGAAGTTAAAAAAAAAAAAAAAAATCAAACTTGCTTGCTTGACTTTTGGTTGTCCCTTTATCAGATGTACACTTTAATTTGAGTTTTTCTTCGGGAAAATACCACGCAACTTGCAACAAATCCGCTCGTATTGTACGTCAAACCATCACAACTACCACATTCGAGGGTTTGGCTCTTCCTCACTAGAAATCCTGTGTTGTTCTTAATTGATTTGCGGTTTACTTTTATCTATAAACTCACTACCCACGTTTCGTCGGTTTGTGGCTATATTTTGTCCCTAACTTTCGTTGGTAAATGTGGAAAAAAACCTGAATAATTTGTAAAAATTTGAATTTTCTATAAGGCGCGCTCTATATGTGCCCACGCTGAGAAGATATACGACCTTTAACATTTAATGGACACTAAAATAAACAAATTATAAATGCAAAGTCCAAGTGATGGCAGTGCATTAAGACTTTGTGTGCTTTATTCGTTACCCGGAGTGTATGCGTAGTTTTTAACTCATTAGCATGATGCTAAATTGCTCATGATGTCTGGCCAATTTTATTTGTTAGTATAGGTAACCGCATGATTTCAAGTGCACTTTGGAATAAACAAGCACGAATAAATGTTTTCAAAGACGACCAAAATTGTACGAGCCCGTAGGGCGAGTGCAATTTGTAGTCTTTGAAAAAAATTACAAGTGCTTATCTATTCCAAAGTAATCATGTGATTACTTATTAATAATACACATTCAAGGCGTTCGATTCCTTTTAAACCCATACGGAATTTGCAATTTGGTTTCAGTCTTGCATATAACACCACAGTTAGCCAAACAACATTAGAAACAAAGTTCATCTGGTGATATCCGACGGCAAAAGATGCATTTGTTATCGAAGACCATTACTCGTCGGTTTGAAGATTCCAAATATCTATTTTTCACCGCCTGTCTTGTTTATCCGATTGACTTTCCATTATTGAGGTCCCTAAGGGTATATTTTGTTTAAAGACCACTAAAACGCTATTCGCGTTATAATGACTTTCGATGCCATTGCACGTGAAGTTCAATATTCTACTGGGACCACTGGATAAAATCTATGCATTAGTAAGTACCCCCTCAAATTTACCAAACATACTCTCAGAATACTCTACGCACAATGGCACTACCTAGCAGGGGAGGGACAGCAAAGACGTTTCATGACATGGGAAAAAAAGGGAGAAATGAATAGTAATAAGTAATAACACGACAAAACTTTCAGATGTTGCTCAATACACGTAGCAAGGCTTTTTCACAACAACAATTACCGCTGTTGGGGTGTACGCTTTCGAGGGGGATGAAACTAGACACATGTCTAGACTTGAGAACACATATAAAGATTTTAAAAAACCGAAGCTTACACCGGAAAATTAAAATTTAAAGAAAAGTTGTTTGACAATAAAAATCTGCGATAAAATATTATATAACAACATGGCACGACGTTTCGACGTTTCCAGAACGTCATTATCAAGTAAAAATGAAGTAATGAAATAGAGTATATATACATAGTGAAGATATCAATAAATTAAAAGGCATTAAAAGTTAAACAAAGAGTTTGGCCCTAGTGGAGTCGCTCTGGGTATTTAAATTGGGTCTTATTGTTCTTATGTATAACATTTCATAAACGAGACAATCCCATTTCGTGCTACAATTTTTAAGCATTCTAAACTGGCTCTCATTGAGTAAGTCAATGTTCCCATGGGCATCTCTCAGATGGCGACCAATGGCAGAATATCGATCAGCAATGCGTTGAAACAGATGTCGCGTCGTATATCCGACGTAATTTGAATCACACAAATCACATTTAAAGCAATAAACAACGCTATGCTGATTTACGATACGTGGCTTGATTTCTTTAAGCTTTAGATGCTGCTCAAGTTTCTTGCTTGAAACTTGCTTGCTTTCGGCCAAAGAAAAGTTGGCCGGCGAAAATAAAACGTGGATGGATTCCTCAAACGTGAAAACCTGACTGCTATATAGTCTGTTAGGGTCTGTCATTTTACCAAGGAGGATTTCAAGCGGGATCTTCAGGTATATGAATATTGGTCTTGGTGGCATTCGCTTCATACGGAAAACTCAGTGAAATAGTCCAAAATATCATTATATTGGAACGAGAAAACTGAATCAAGCCATATATAGACGACTTTCACTGTTATGCGCTAATAAACGTAACTTGAAATGTGGTTAAATTTGGTTAGCAGTATAATGAAACGATTTACTCTTACCATTTGATGGAAATATATCAATCGATCGTTTGTTTTGAAGTTGTAACAGGGATCTCGTAGAAAGCAACAGTAGACAGATTAAACTTGATTTCCAGGCAGCAATGAGCGCGGGATAGCACTGCAAGTTTTCTTTGTAAAACTCCTGCATATAACTTTCATATAAAACCCTGTTTAACGACCACGAGGTAAATCTGTTCAGAGGTGGAGCCAACATCAATACAATTTAGCCTCTGGATTAAGATTCAAGTTCACAAAGTATTGCTGTCCTCTCCTGTGTTTTTCTTCTTTACATCAAGTACATTTAGCCATCCGGAGAAATTCGTGCCTATTGCTACGTCATAGCCTTGTTTGCATGCACAAAAACAAAAATGGCGGATTTCAATTTCAATTTTCCTATTTTTGAAGCGTTATTGTTGACTATTTAAACACATTTAGTCCAAATGAGTGGTCAGATCAAGTATGACAATACCGGTAAAGAACTTTCGATTCAGAGAAAATTTTTCTAGACCGTACTTTCCCTTTAAACAAAAGAACACACAAACAGCGGTAACAAACGTCGTGAAACGCATATGAATAGCATATCAATAGCTATTAATATGCTTTTACTATGTTTGTTACCGCTGTTTGTGTGTTGTCTATGATCAAACGTTTCTTAATTGTCTTTTTTGTTTTTTTTTTTAAGAGAACTATTCAGCAGTACACTTGTCAACGTAGTTTCTTCTCCGACCGGTTTCGTCTGATTACAAAGACTTCCTCAGGGATAAAAAGCGAGTGAACTCTATTTACACCTACGGTTTACAGTATAAAGGGTGTTAACAGAGGAAGACATCACGATATAAACTACGTGCAGGATATACGCGGGGCTCCTGCATTGCCTAAAAGTGTAATGCTTTAGTCCTCGGGCTCCCGTCACGAGAAAGTGTTGAAGTGAGTGAGAGAGAGAAGGAAAGAGAGAGAGGGGGAGAGGGAGGGAGGAATGAATTGAGTGAGTGAATGAGGGTAAAAGGGACGAAGAAATTGAGTGATTGAGTGGGTAAGTGAGTGAAGGAGTAGGGAGGGATCTAGTGAATTGGCCCTGTTCTTCATGGCCGAGCTCCATTCGATTAAAGAGGAAATCAGGAGTCTATAAGACGAACTACAATAGCTGTAATTTGATTTAATGACAACCCATCGAAAAAAAAGAAAAGGTAAAAACACCCCTGAGGGAATAACTACGTCGTTTATGACTGCTACAAATGTGGACAAAATGAGAGTTGCCTTTAATAATGGTGCTGAAACTTTTTATTTCTCTTTCCTCTTTACAAAATAAATTACTGAACTGTTTTTGAGAAACAAATATTATCGTGATCGAAGGCGGTGTTTACTCTCTTTTGTCATTATTTCCTTTCGTATTGATCATCAAAGGACACAGCTGAAGCTTGCTCCCTTGCTTCACATTTAAGGCTTCTTGCCATTTGACAAATGCTTCGTACTTCCTCTCCATTTATCTGCTTGTGAGAAGAAAGCACAGATAGAGATAAGTAAAGGTTATCTTCCAAAGAGACAGTGTAGCAGTAGCAATCATCATGGAAGATATTCCATAAATATGCTCGAGCTACTGTATCGTTAGCTTAGCCCGTCAACCTCATCGGAGTCAAGAGAAAATTCAGTCCTTGCACCGACACTTTTTAATTGTTAACCTTTTTGTCTTCTTTTCCCTTCTCCCCGGAACACTGGTATGGCAAAAAAAAAAAAAAAAAAAAAAAAAAAGAAAAATCGAACGGTGGTACATCTTCAGTACAAAAAAAGGCAGTCAAAATACTGTCAGTGAAAGCCGTACTTGTTCTATTCCGTGCTTGTATCACAGCAATGCAACAAGCCGTTTCGTCAAACTGCTGAAAAGTGGTGTAAATTAGCCAGATGAGTCATTAAAAGCCCCTAGGAGAAGAATAATAGATATTTCTGTTGTTGTATGTTTGTAACCCTCGATGATGCCAATCCAATGCCACCCTTCTGGGTGGCATTATCCTCCTGGATAAGTTGACTCCCTCAGTTTTCTAGAATTCCTTCGAATCTCAATTGTTGCTTGCAGGTGATTTCGATACCGTGGCATTTCCTCAATATTTCAGGCTTGTTAGAAAGAAAAATGGGATACGAGGAAGGTGGATCAACAACTGGTCTGACGAATAGAAGATAGAAAAATAGATAGAATAAAAGAAGTTTTCTTGTTTGGACAATTCGAGTTGTAACCTTGAAATTTTTACTAAGGACGGTAAAGGCTTCACTGAGTGTTACGAGCATTCGATTCTTTTCATGAGCCTTTTATAACGAGGCTACATGTAGATCCTGGAAATTCAACTCTAGACCAAAGAGAAACATTTGTTGATTAAATAATATTTGTAGTTCAATTTAGAGAACGCATCCTGGAGTGATTGTGTTACTCTGTAGAGAAAAAAAAATTAGTACGCGAGTATTACCGTAAGTAGTCTCTAGGTCATCGCAATATAAATTCTCCAAACCTGTTGATTACTTTCCATTCGTCTTTTCCCTTCCCCATAGATTGTTGTGCGACCCATTGGAGCGAAGGCTTCTCCATGAGAAAGTAAACTTGCAATCACAAGAATAGTCGAGAGAATTTGGATGCTGATCACTTTCATCTTCAGCAAAATTATGCTGCGGAGATATACTTTTTAATATCTTTGTTTTTTTGGCACAAACTTTTCTCCTACGTTTATAAACGTTTCTTTTGTAACTTGATATGTTTAAGTGCTTCTTTGAGGTAAGACGAACCTTTCCATTTGCTCAGTTATAAATGTACTCCTAGACGAAGTTAATAATATTCCGCTTTCTGTATTACTACCGGTTTATCACATGAAAAGTAAACCAGTGACATCTTTCCAGGTCAAAATTCAAACTATCAGAGGGATTGAATTTATGTATTGAAGAGTCACCGTTTGACGGGTTTACAATTAAGAACGTGCATGTGAGATAATTAGGATTCATTTAAAGTATTCGCTTTGTTGGTGTTGTAGCTTTGGTTTAGGACATTCTTGTTTTGAATTGGGGAGAAATAACTTTCTCATTAAGTGGCTTGAAGTTAAAAAAAAAAAAAATCAAACTTGCTTGCTTGACTTTTGGTTGTCCCTTTATCAGATGTACACTTTAATTTGAGTTTTTCTTCGGGAAAATACCACGCAACTTGCAACAAATCCGCTCGTATTGTACGTCAAACCATCACAACTACCACATTCGAGGGTTTGGCTCTTCCTCACCCACGCCAGTGGGTTTTAACTCATTAGCATGATGCTAAATTGCTCATGATGTCTGGCCAATTTTGTTTGTTAGTATAGGTAACCGCATGATTTCAAGTGCACTTTGGAATAAACAAGCACGAATAAATGTTTTCAAAGACGACCAAAATTGTACGAGCCCGTAGGGCGAGTGCAATTTGTAGTCTTTGAAAAAAATTACAAGTGCTTATCTATTCCAAAGTAATCATGTGATTACTTATTAATAATACACATTCAAGGCGTTCGATTCCTTTTAAACCCATACGGAATTTGCAATTTGGTTTCAGTCTTGCATATAACACCACAGTTAGCCAAACAACATTAGAAACAAAACTCATCTGGTGATATCCGACGGCAAAAGATGCATTTGTTATCGAAGACCATTACTCGTCGGTTTGAAGATTCCAAATATCTATTTTTCACCGCCTGTCTTGTTTATCCGATTGACTTTCCATTATTGAGGTCCCTAAGGGTATATTTTGTTTAAAGACCACTAAAACGCTATTCGCGTTATAATGACTTTCGATGCCATTGCACGTGAAGTTCAATATTCTACTGGGACCACTGGATAAAATCTATGCATTAGTAAGTACCCCCTCAAATTTACCAAACATACTCTCAGAATACTCTACGCACAATGGCACTACCTAGCAGGGGAGGGACAGCAAAGACGTTTCATGACATGGGAAAAAAAGGGAGAAATGAATAGTAATAAGTAATAACACGACAAAACTTTCAGATGTTGCTCAATACACGTAGCAAGGCTTTTTCACAACAACAATTACCGCTGTTGGGGTGTACGCTTTCGAGGGGGATGAAACTAGACACATGTCTAGACTTGAGAACACATATAAAGATTTTAAAAAACCGAAGCTTACACCGGAAAATTAAAATTTAAAGAAAAGTTGTTTGACAATAAAAATCTGCGATTAATATTATAAAACAACATGGCACGACGTTTCGACGTTTCCAGAACGTCATTATCAAGTAAAAATGAAGTAATGAAATAGAGTATATATATATAGTGAAGATATGAATAAATTAAAAGGCATTAAAAGTTAAACGAAGAGTTTGGCCCTAGTGGAGTCGCTCTGGGTATTTAAATTGGGTCTTATTGTTCTTATGTATAACATTTCACAAACGAGACAATCCCATTTCGTGCTACATTTTTTAAGCATTCTAAACTGGCTCTCATTGAGTAAGTCAATGTTCCCATGGGCATCTCTCAGATGGCGACCAATGGCAGAATATCGATGATCAGCAATGCGTTGAAACAGATGTCGCGTCGTATATCCGACGTAATTTAAATCACACAAATCACATTTAAAGCAATAAACAACGCTATGCTGATTTACGATACGTGGCTTGATTTCTTTAAGCTTTAGATCCTGCTCAAGTTTCTTGCTTGAAACGTGCTTGCTTTCGGCCAAAGAAAAGTTGGCCGGCGAAAATAAAACGTGGATGGATTCCTCAAACGTGAAAACCTGACTGCTATATAGTCTGTTCGGGTCTGTCATTTTACCAAGGAGAATTTCAAGCGGGATCTTCAGTTATATGAATATTGGTCTTGGTGGCATTCGCTTCATACGGAAAACTCAGTGAAATAGTCCAAAATATCATTATATTGGAACGAGAAAACTGAATCAAGCCATATATAGACGACTTTCACTTTTATGCGCTAATAAACGTAACTTGAAATGTGGTTAAATTTGGTTAGCAGTATAATGAAACGATTTGCTCTTACCATTTGATGGTAATATATCAATCGATCGTTTGTTTTGAAGTTGTAACAGGGATCTCGTAAAAAGCCACAGTAGACAGATTAAACTTGATTTCCAGGCATTTATTTTACAGCAATGAGCGCGGGATAGCACTGCAAGTCTTCTTTGTAAAACTCCTGCATATAACTTTCATATAAAACCCTGTTTAACGACCACGAGGTAAATCTGTTCAGAGGTGGAGCCAACATCAATACAATTTAGCCTCTGGATTAAGATTCAAGTTCACAAAGTATTGCTGTCCTCTCCTGTGTTTTTCTTCTTTACATCAAGTACATTTAGCCATCCGGAGAAATTCGTGCCTATTGCTACGTCATAGCCTTGTTTGCATGCACAAAAACAAAAATGGCGGATTTCAATTTCAATTTTCCTATTTTTGAAGCGTTATTGTTGACTATTTAAACACATTTAGTCCAAATGAGTGGTCAGATCAAGTATGACAATACCGGTAAAGAACTTTCGATTCAGAGAAAATTTTTCTAGACCGTACTTTCCCTTTAAACAAAAGAACACACAAACAGCGGTAACAAACGTCGTGAAACGCATATGAATAGCATATCAATAGCTATTAATATGCTTTTACTATGTTTGTTACCGCTGTTTGTGTGTTGTCTATGATCAAACGTTTCTTAATTGTCTTTTTTGTTTTTTTTTTTTAAGAGAACTATTCAGCAGTACACTTGTCAACGTAGTTTCTTCTCCGACCGGTTTCGTCTGATTACAAAGACTTCCTCAGGGATAAAAAGCGAGTGAACTCTATTTACACCTACGGTTTACAGTATAAAGGGTGTTAACAGAGGAAGACATCACGATATAAACTACGTGCAGGATATACGCGGGGCTCCTGCATTGCCTAAAAGTGTAATGCTTTAGTCCTCGGGCTCCCGTCACGAGAAAGTGTTGAAGTGAGTGAGAGAGAGAAGGAAAGAGAGAGAGGGGGAGAGGGAGGGAGGAATGAATTGAGTGAGTGAATGAGGGTAAAAGGGACGAAGAAATTGAGTGATTGAGTGGGTAAGTGAGTGAAGGAGTAGGGAGGGATCTAGTGAATTGGCCCTGTTCTTCATGGCCGAGCTCCATTCGATTAAAGAGGAAATCAGGAGTCTATAAGACGAACTACAATAGCTGTAATTTGCTTTAATGACAACCCATAGAAAAAAAAGAAAAGGTAAAAACACCCCTGAGGGAATAACTACGTCGTTTATGACTGCTACAAATGTGGACAAAATGAGAGTTGCCTTTAATAATGGTGCTGAAACTTTTTATTTCTCTTTCCTCTTTACAAAATAAATTACTGAACTGTTTTTGAGAAACAAATATTATCGTGATCGAAGGCGGTGTTTACTCTCTTTTGTCATTATTTCCTTTCGTATTGATCATCAAAGGACACAGCTGAAGCTTGCTCCCTTGCTTCACATTTAAGGCTTCTCGCCATTTGACAAATGCTTCGTACTTCCTCTCCATTTATCTGCTTGTGAGAAGAAAGCACAGATAGAGATAAGTAAAGGTTATCTGCCAAAGAGACAGTGTAGCAGTAGCAATCATCATGGAAGATATTCCATAAATATGCTCGAGCTACTGTATCGTTAGCTTAGCCCGTTAACCTCATCGGAGTCAAGAGAAAATTCAGTCCTTGCACCGACACTTTTTAATTGTTAGCCTTTTTGTCTTCTTTTCCCTTCTCCCCGGAACACTGGTATGGCAAAAAAAAAAAAAAAAAAAAAAAAAAAAAAATCGAACGGTGGTACATCTTCAGTACAAAAAAAGGCAGTCAAAATACTGTCAGTGAAAGCCGTACTTGTTCTATTCTGTGCTTGTATCACAGCAATGCAACAAGCCGTTTCGTCAAACTGCTGAAAAGTGGTGTAAATTAGCCAGATGAGTCATTAAAAGCCCCTAGGAGAAGAATAAAACGCGTTCCAAACTAAAATGGGTTTTTCCAAAACCAATATTTTCCGTTGAGAAAGTGAATATTCCTCGGAGCCTATACGCTGTTCATTGAAAATCTTATCATTCCTAACAACAACGAAACCGGTTCAGTAAAGAAACCCTTTATTTGACCTTCACAATTTGGCAGTCAGTTAAACATGCCAGTAAAACTTCTGAATATGCTTACCCTAAGAAAAATTGATCTCACCGCATGCAGAATAAAAATCTGCTAAAACTGAATTACATCGGCAGGGACGATTTTCCCCCGATGCAGAAATTCTGCATCATGTGCAGTCGTTAAAATAGGCTTAAAATTTACTGAATTCAACTACCATGCAGAAATTTTGCACGCAGTAAAATCCGTGAAAATCTACAGAAACTGGACTACATCTGAAGCGACTATTTTCCCCCGATGCAGACATTCTGCATCATGTGCAGTGGTTAAAATAGGCCTAGAATTTACTGAATTCAGCTACCATGCAGAAATTCTGTACGCGGTAAAATCCGTGAAAATCTAAAGAAACTGAGCTATATCGACAGCGACTATTTTCCCCCGATGCAGAAATTCTACACGCGGTAAAATCCGTGAAAATTACTTAATGCAGCTACAGATGCAGAAATTCTGCACGCGGTAAAATCCATGAAAATCTACAGAAACTGGACTACATCAGCAGCGACTATTTTCCTCCGGTGCAGAAACCATGTTCAGTGGCTAAAACAGGCCTAAAAATGACTGAATTCAGCTGCAGAAATCGCCAGAAACTGATGCATCACACAATTGTTGTTAGTAAAAGTATCGAATTTAGCGGAAAATGAAATTTGCAGAATTTCTGCATCCAACGTTTTCAGCCACTAGGCTGAGATGCAGAATTTCTGCATCACACAGTTGTTGTGGAAAATGTACAGAATTTATCAGAAAGTAAGATTTACAGAATTTCTGCATCAAAATTTTTCAAGCCATGCAGAATTTCTGCATCGTTCATTTGCGTTAGATAAACTATACTGGAATTTGTCTGCAGCCTGTAGTCCTGTGGACAAGAACACCTTTTCCTTACTGCAGTTTTCTAGCCCATTTTTTGTCTCCGTTTGTTACCCGTAATTTTTGATTGTATATTTTTAGAGAAAATATGAGTGCAGAGTAATTATGATCTATTAAAACAACTGTTTGAAATCGTGATTCGGTCGTGTTAACAGTGTATCACTCCAACTTTTGATATTACTGCAGTCAAGTCTTTTAAGTTCCTGTCGGAAATCACGTTTTATGCACAACGAAAGTGAGCTTTTTTGACGGAATTTTGTATTTTGGAAAAACCCATTTTAGTTTGGAACGCGTTACAATAGATATTTCTGTTGTTGTATGTTTGTAACCCTCGATGATGCCAATCCAATGCCACCCTTCTGGGTGGCATTATCCTCCTGGATAAGTTGACTCCCTCAGTTTTCTAGAATTCCTTCGAATCTCAATTGTTGCTTGCAGGTGATTTCGATACCGTGGCATTTCCTCAATATTTCAGGCTTGTTAGAGAGAAAAATGGGATACGAGGAAGGTGGATCAACAACTGGTCTGACGAATAGAAGATAGAAAAATAGATAGAATAAAAGAAGTTTTCTTGTTTGGACAATTCGAGTTGTAACCTTGAAATTTTTACTAAGGACGGTAAAGGCTTCACTGAGTGTTACGAGCATTCGATTCTTTTCATGAGCCTTTTATAACGAGGCTACATGTAGATCCTGGAAATTCAACTCTAGACCAAAGAGAAACATTTGTTGATTAAATAATATTTGTAGTTCAATTTAGAGAACGCATCCTGGAGTGATTGTGTTACTCTGTAGAGAAAAAAAAATTAGTACGCGAGTATTACCGTAAGTAGTCTCTAGGTCATCGCAATATAAATTCTCCAAACCTGTTGATTACTTTCCATTCGTCTTTTCCCTTCCCCATAGATTGTTGTGCGACCCATTGGAGCGAAGGCTTCTCCATGAGAAAGTAAACTTGCAATCACTAGAATAGTCGAGAGAATTTGGATGCTGATCACTTTCATCTTCAGCAAAATTATGCTGCGGAGATATACTTTTTAATATCTTTGTTTTTTTGGCACAAACTTTTCTCCTACGTTTATAAACGTTTCTTTTGTAACTTGATATGTTTAAGTGCTTCTTTGAGGTAAGACGAACCTTTCCATTTGCTCAGTTATAAATGTACTCCTTGACGAAGTTAATAATATTCCGCTTTCTGTATTACTACCGGTTTATCACATGAAAAGTAAACCAGTGACATCTTTCCAGGTCAAAATTCAAACTATCAGAGGGATTGAATTTATGTATTGAAGAGTCACCGTTTGACGGGTTTACAATTAAGAACGTGCATGTGAGATAATTAGGATTCATTTAAAGTATTCGCTTTGTTGGTGTTGTAGCTTTGGTTTAGGACATTCTTGTTTTGAATTGGGGAGAAATAACTTTCTCATTAAGTGGCTTGAAGTTAAAAAAAAAAAAAAAAATCAAACTTGCTTGCTTGACTTTTGGTTGTCCCTTTATCAGATGTACACTTTAATTTGAGTTTTTCTTCGGGAAAATACCACGCAACTTGCAACAAATCCGCTCGTATTGTACGTCAAACCATCACAACTACCACATTCGAGGGTTTGGCTCTTCCTCACCCACGCCAGTGGGTTTTAACTCATTAGCATGATGCTAAATTGCTCATGATGTCTGGCCAATTTTGTTTGTTAGTATAGGTAACCGCATGATTTCAAGTGCACTTTGGAATAAACAAGCACGAATAAATGTTTTCAAAGACGACCAAAATTGTACGAGCCCGTAGGGCGAGTGCAATTTGTAGTCTTTGAAAAAAATTACAAGTGCTTATCTATTCCAAAGTAATCATGTGATTACTTATTAATAATACACATTCAAGGCGTTCGATTCCTTTTAAACCCATACGGAATTTGCAATTTGGTTTCAGTCTTGCATATAACACCACAGTTAGCCAAACAACATTAGAAACAAAACTCATCTGGTGATATCCGACGGCAAAAGATGCATTTGTTATCGAAGACCATTACTCGTCGGTTTGAAGATTCCAAATATCTATTTTTCACCGCCTGTCTTGTTTATCCGATTGACTTTCCATTATTGAGGTCCCTAAGGGTATATTTTGTTTAAAGACCACTAAAACGCTATTCGCGTTATAATGACTTTCGATGCCATTGCACGTGAAGTTCAATATTCTACTGGGACCACTGGATAAAATCTATGCATTAGTAAGTACCCCCTCAAATTTACCAAACATACTCTCAGAATACTCTACGCACAATGGCACTACCTAGCAGGGGAGGGACAGCAAAGACGTTTCATGACATGGGAAAAAAAGGGAGAAATGAATAGTAATAAGTAATAACACGACAAAACTTTCAGATGTTGCTCAATACACGTAGCAAGGCTTTTTCACAACAACAATTACCGCTGTTGGGGTGTACGCTTTCGAGGGGGATGAAACTAGACACATGTCTAGACTTGAGAACACATATAAAGATTTTAAAAAACCGAAGCTTACACCGGAAAATTAAAATTTAAAGAAAAGTTGTTTGACAATAAAAATCTGCGATTAATATTATAAAACAACATGGCACGACGTTTCGACGTTTTCAGAACGTCATTATCAAGTAAAAATGAAGTAATGAAATAGAGTATATATATATAGTGAAGATATGAATAAATTAAAAGGCATTAAAAGTTAAACAATGAGTTTGGCCCTAGTGGAGTCGCTCTGGGTATTTAAATTGGGTCTTATTGTTCTTATGTATAACATTTCACAAACGAGACAATCCCATTTCGTGCTACATTTTTTAAGCATTCTAAACTGGCTCTCATTGAGTAAGTCAATGTTCCCATGGGCATCTCTCAGATGGCGACCAATGGCAGAATATCGATGATCAGCAATGCGTTGAAACAGATGTCGCGTCGTATATCCGACGTAATTTAAATCACACAAATCACATTTAAAGCAATAAACAACGCTATGCTGATTTACGATACGTGGCTTGATTTCTTTAAGCTTTAGATCCTGCTCAAGTTTCTTGCTTGAAACGTGCTTGCTTTCGGCCAAAGAAAAGTTGGCCGGCGAAAATAAAACGTGGATGGATTCCTCAAACGTGAAAACCTGACTGCTATATAGTCTGTTCGGGTCTGTCATTTTACCAAGGAGAATTTCAAGCGGGATCTTCAGGTATATGAATATTGGTCTTGGTGGCATTCGCTTCATACGGAAAACTCAGTGAAATGGTCCAAAATATCATTATATTGGAACGAGAAAACTGAATCAAGCCATATATAGACGACTTTCACTTTTATGCGCTAATAAACGTAACTTGAAATGTGGTTAAATTTGGTTAGCAGTATAATGAAACGATTTGCTCTTACCATTTGATGGTAATATATCAATCGATCGTTTGTTTTGAAGTTGTAACAGGGATCTCGTAAAAAGCCACAGTAGACAGATTAAACTTGATTTCCAGGCATTTATTTTACAGCAATGAGCGCGGGATAGCACTGCAAGTCTTCTTTGTAAAACTCCTGCATATAACTTTCATATAAAACCCTGTTTAACGACCACGAGGTAAATCTGTTCAGAGGTGGAGCCAACATCAATACAATTTAGCCTCTGGATTAAGATTCAAGTTCACAAAGTATTGCTGTCCTCTCCTGTGTTTTTCTTCTTTACATCAAGTACATTTAGCCATCCGGAGAAATTCGTGCCTATTGCTACGTCATAGCCTTGTTTGCATGCACAAAAACAAAAATGGCGGATTTCAATTTCAATTTTCCTATTTTTGAAGCGTTATTGTTGACTATTTAAACACATTTAGTCCAAATGAGTGGTCAGATCAAGTATGACAATACCGGTAAAGAACTTTCGATTCAGAGAAAATTTTTCTAGACCGTACTTTCCCTTTAAACAAAAGAACACACAAACAGCGGTAACAAACGTCGTGAAACGCATATGAATAGCATATCAATAGCTATTAATATGCTTTTACTATGTTTGTTACCGCTGTTTGTGTGTTGTCTATGATCAAACGTTTCTTAATTGTCTTTTTTGTTTTTTTTTTTTAAGAGAACTATTCAGCAGTACACTTGTCAACGTAGTTTCTTCTCCGACCGGTTTCGTCTGATTACAAAGACTTCCTCAGGGATAAAAAGCGAGTGAACTCTATTTACACCTACGGTTTACAGTATAAAGGGTGTTAACAGAGGAAGACATCACGATATAAACTACGTGCAGGATATACGCGGGGCTCCTGCATTGCCTAAAAGTGTAATGCTTTAGTCCTCGGGCTCCCGTCACGAGAAAGTGTTGAAGTGAGTGAGAGAGAGAAGGAAAGAGAGAGAGGGGGAGAGGGAGGGAGGAATGAATTGAGTGAGTGAATGAGGGTAAAAGGGACGAAGAAATTGAGTGATTGAGTGGGTAAGTGAGTGAAGGAGTAGGGAGGGATCTAGTGAATTGGCCCTGTTCTTCATGGCCGAGCTCCATTCGATTAAAGAGGAAATCAGGAGTCTATAAGACGAACTACAATAGCTGTAATTTGATTTAATGACAACCCATCGAAAAAAAAGAAAAGGTAAAAACACCCCTGAGGGAATAACTACGTCGTTTATGACTGCTACAAATGTGGACAAAATGAGAGTTGCCTTTAATAATGGTGCTGAAACTTTTTATTTCTCTTTCCTCTTTACAAAATAAATTACTGAACTGTTTTTGAGAAACAAATATTATCGTGATCGAAGGCGGTGTTAACTCTCTTTTGTCATTATTTCCTTTCGTATTGATCATCAAAGGACACAGCTGAAGCTTGCTCCCTTGCTTCACATTTAAGGCTTCTCGCCATTTGACAAATGCTTCGTACTTCCTCTCCATTTATCTGCTTGTGAGAAGAAAGCACAGATAGAGATAAGTAAAGGTTATCTGCCAAAGAGACAGTGTAGCAGTAGCAATCATCATGGAAGATATTCCATAAAGATGCTCGAGCTACTGTATCGTTAGCTTAGCCCGTTAACCTCATCGGAGTCAAGAGAAAATTCAGTCCTTGCACCGACACTTTTTAATTGTTAGCCTTTTTGTCTTCTTTTCCCTTCTCCCCGGAACACTGGTATGGCAAAAAAAAAAAAAAAAAAAAAAAAAAAAAATCGAACGGTGGTACATCTTCAGTACAAAAAAAGGCAGTCAAAATACTGTCAGTGAAAGCCGTACTTGTTCTATTCTGTGCTTGTATCACAGCAATGCAACAAGCCGTTTCGTCAAACTGCTGAAAAGTGGTGTAAATTAGCCAGATGAGTCATTAAAAGCCCCTAGGAGAAGAATAAAACGCGTTCCAAACTAAAATGGGTTTTTCCAAAACCAATATTTTCCGTTGAGAAAGTGAATATTCCTCGGAGCCTATACGCTGTTCATTGAAAATCTTATCATTCCTAACAACAACGAAACCGGTTCAGTAAAGAAACCCTTTATTTGACCTTCACAATTTGGCAGTCAGTTAAACATGCCAGTAAAACTTCTGAATATGCTTACCCTAAGAAAAATTGATCTCACCGCATGCAGAATAAAAATCTGCTAAAACTGAATTACATCGGCAGGGACGATTTTCCCCCGATGCAGAAATTCTGCATCATGTGCAGTCGTTAAAATAGGCTTAAAATTTACTGAATTCAACTACCATGCAGAAATTTTGCACGCAGTAAAATCCGTGAAAATCTACAGAAACTGGACTACATCTGAAGCGACTATTTTCCCCCGATGCAGACATTCTGCATCATGTGCAGTGGTTAAAATAGGCCTAGAATTTACTGAATTCAGCTACCATGCAGAAATTCTGTACGCGGTAAAATCCGTGAAAATCTAAAGAAACTGAGCTATATCGACAGCGACTATTTTCCCCCGATGCAGAAATTCTACACGCGGTAAAATCCGTGAAAATTACTTAATGCAGCTACAGATGCAGAAATTCTGCACGCGGTAAAATCCATGAAAATCTACAGAAACTGGACTACATCAGCAGCGACTATTTTCCTCCGGTGCAGAAACCATGTTCAGTGGCTAAAACAGGCCTAAAAATGACTGAATTCAGCTGCAGAAATCGCCAGAAACTGATGCATCACACAATTGTTGTTAGTAAAAGTATCGAATTTAGCGGAAAATGAAATTTGCAGAATTTCTGCATCCAACGTTTTCAGCCACTAGGCTGAGATGCAGAATTTCTGCATCACACAGTTGTTGTGGAAAATGTACAGAATTTATCAGAAAGTAAGATTTACAGAATTTCTGCATCAAAATTTTTCAAGCCATGCAGAATTTCTGCATCGTTCATTTGCGTTAGATAAACTATACTGGAATTTGTCTGCAGCCTGTAGTCCTGTGGACAAGAACACCTTTTCCTTACTGCAGTTTTCTAGCCCATTTTTTGTCTCCGTTTGTTACCCGTAATTTTTGATTGTATATTTTTAGAGAAAATATGAGTGCAGAGTAATTATGATCTATTAAAACAACTGTTTGAAATCGTGATTCGGTCGTGTTAACAGTGTATCACTCCAACTTTTGATATTACTGCAGTCAAGTCTTTTAAGTTCCTGTCGGAAATCACGTTTTATGCACAACGAAAGTGAGCTTTTTTGACGGAATTTTGTATTTTGGAAAAACCCATTTTAGTTTGGAACGCGTTACAATAGATACTTCTGTTGTTGTATGTTTGTAACCCTCGATGATGCCAATCCAATGCCACCCTTCTGGGTGGCATTATCCTCCTGGATAAGTTGACTCCCTCAGTTTTCTAGAATTCCTTCGAATCTCAATTGTTGCTTGCAGGTGATTTCGATACCGTGGCATTTCCTCAATATTTCAGGCTTGTTAGAGAGAAAAATGGGATACGAGGAAGGTGGATCAACAACTGGTCTGACGAATAGAAGATAGAAAAATAGATAGAATAAAAGAAGTTTTCTTGTTTGGACAATTCGAGTTGTAACCTTGAAATTTTTACTAAGGACGGTAAAGGCTTCACTGAGTGTTACGAGCATTCGATTCTTTTCATGAGCCTTTTATAACGAGGCTACATGTAGATCCTGGAAATTCAACTCTAGACCAAAGAGAAACATTTGTTGATTAAATAATATTTGTAGTTCAATTTAGAGAACGCATCCTGGAGTGATTGTGTTACTCTGTAGAGAAAAAAAAATTAGTACGCGAGTATTACCGTAAGTAGTCTCTAGGTCATCGCAATATAAATTCTCCAAACCTGTTGATTACTTTCCATTCGTCTTTTCCCTTCCCCATAGATTGTTGTGCGACCCATTGGAGCGAAGGCTTCTCCATGAGAAAGTAAACTTGCAATCACTAGAATAGTCGAGAGAATTTGGATGCTGATCACTTTCATCTTCAGCAAAATTATGCTGCGGAGATATACTTTTTAATATCTTTGTTTTTTTGGCACAAACTTTTCTCCTACGTTTATAAACGTTTCTTTTGTAACTTGATATGTTTAAGTGCTTCTTTGAGGTAAGACGAACCTTTCCATTTGCTCAGTTATAAATGTACTCCTTGACGAAGTTAATAATATTCCGCTTTCTGTATTACTACCGGTTTATCACATGAAAAGTAAACCAGTGACATCTTTCCAGGTCAAAATTCAAACTATCAGAGGGATTGAATTTATGTATTGAAGAGTCACCGTTTGACGGGTTTACAATTAAGAACGTGCATGTGAGATAATTAGGATTCATTTAAAGTATTCGCTTTGTTGGTGTTGTAGCTTTGGTTTAGGACATTCTTGTTTTGAATTGGGGAGAAATAACTTTCTCATTAAGTGGCTTGAAGTTAAAAAAAAAAAAAAAATCAAACTTGCTTGCTTGACTTTTGGTTGTCCCTTTATCAGATGTACACTTTAATTTGAGTTTTTCTTCGGGAAAATACCACGCAACTTGCAACAAATCCGCTCGTATTGTACGTCAAACCATCACAACTACCACATTCGAGGGTTTGGCTCTTCCTCACCCACGCCAGTGGGTTTTAACTCATTAGCATGATGCTAAATTGCTCATGATGTCTGGCCAATTTTGTTTGTTAGTATAGGTAACCGCATGATTTCAAGTGCACTTTGGAATAAACAAGCACGAATAAATGTTTTCAAAGACGACCAAAATTGTACGAGCCCGTAGGGCGAGTGCAATTTGTAGTCTTTGAAAAAAATTACAAGTGCTTATCTATTCCAAAGTAATCATGTGATTACTTATTAATAATACACATGAAAAAATTCGAGATGGTTAAAGGGATACCCTACACCTCATAGCAACTTTTGCTTAAAAGGTAGTCAGTTAACATCATAATTACGGAAAAAACGATAAAATACATGTAAGCAAAAACTAGAAAAGTCTGCAAATCGCCAAGAAATAACAAAAATGTTGGTCAGTATAAAATATGGACTGCGTACTGCGGACTCAGACTGCGGACCGGGTATAAAACGCGTGGACCAGGTATAAAACGTGGACTGCGGACCGGGTATAAAACAAGGAACAGGTATAAACGCGAACTGCTGACTAGCTATGAAGCAAGGACTAAGTTTTCAAAAACGGAGAATAGAACAAAACTTGGTTTGTACTGGCCCAGATACAGATACAGGCCTTGAGTACTTTTATTCCGTGTCAAGATATTGTCACGTACACAGAAATGCTCAGTTACAACATTGACTAGACTAGAGAAAGTAAGAGTAGAGACTTTACTCCACGAATTTAAAGAGGAAAGGGAAAGGAAAGGAACTTTATTCAAGCGTCTAGTCGTTCTACATTCGCGCACTAAAATCAAGTCAAACACTATAGTGGAAAATTTGCTATGGGGAAGAAAGGAAACACTTTTGGCATAACTTTAACCCCACGTATATTTCCATTTTTCATATTAAAGTCCTCTGACTGTTGTTGTCGTAGTTCGAGCCAGGATGGTCAGATGAATTCAACACACACGTAGAGTGTTTTGGCTCGTCACGCAATCCTTACTTCGAAAGTCTGCGTAAGAGGCTTCAGATAAAGTCGGTACTGTGTACGTTTAAATCATCGCTGTTTGCAGACGGACCCGTGCGACATTGGGGTGAACAAAAAGTTGTATCAATCGCAACAAAATGTTTATTTCGCGAATAAATAACGAGATACCCGTCCAAACATCACAGTGCATGGACTCTGTTCCAAAGATCTGTTAATGATTGACAGGCCACATGACGTCATGTGCACGGAATGCGCATAACGAAATATTTCTAAATTTTTACTGGCTTGCCAGTATGGCAATCCCAGTCGGAAAATGAGCAATATTTCTCTGTTGTTTTATTATTATTTATTTTTTTCCGTGTCGGTAAAAGTCTTGCCTGTCACACCCTGCGTATTTTGTTAGGTTTGATGGGGTTGGGGTAATGCGTAGATTTCTCTGGTGCACACAGGAGAACACTGATTTCATTAAGTTGCAATGGCGTCGAAAGTCATTGTATCGCGACCAAAACCCTATTGTTTATTAGCCAATAATAATCCAGAATTTCGATGTGTAATTTGCACTGGTATTACACTTTTTGCACTGTGTTACACTTGAATTGCACTGCTCTCAGCCAATCAGAATCGAGTAATTTTTATATACAGAATTGAAATATACAGAAAGAAGCCCTCTTTTTTCAAAATCTTTCTAATGTATTCGAAAGAGAATAATTTCCCTTCTCGACGGACATGAAAACAGCACTCTGCGGTAATCTATCGTCTATGCTTCGAAAGCAGAATCGACGACAGGTTTCAACAAAGAAACTTGATTTTCTCTTCCTCTTGCATAACGTAACTGTCCATAGCCTCCGCAAGTCTTCCTTTCAAATTCTCTTTCACCAGTCGGGTAAAATATGACCCAAAATTTCAAAACTTATAAGTGATGACTTCGGCTGTGCTTCGGTTCTCTAATAGGGCTATGACTTGTTTCCATATCTTAGAATGCCCTTGGACGATGGGGGCCTGGGTTCCTAACAATTACACGATGTCATTATCGGACGAGCTTACGCTGTAAAAATATGAAAAACAGGCAGAATTAGAGCTTAACGTAAAAAAAAAAGCGTTTCTGAGCTAAGCCGCGCTGATCTACAGTATTTAGTTCTACGCGTACCACTTTGAACATGATGCTTTATTACGTCAAACGTACTGCAGAAATTATTTATCATACAGACCGTGAAAACTTATACACGAAAGTTTGAATTGAAAACAAAACTTGACAAACAAAAGAGAAAAGAAAATAACCAATAGAAGACTGGATGCATTATTCTTGTCAAAACTCTGTGAATATATTTAAATCAAAAGCAACGGTCAAATAAAGCAAAAGGAATATATAAGTAAACAATTCAAAATAATACGGTTAACAAGTTTTTCCTAACGACACTTCCACTTTTGGCCGTGCCTATTTGACATTTCTCATTCCCAGGCAGTTCAGTGGTAAGCTTCTTGAACCAATGTTTGGCAAAAGGCCTTGTGAAAATGTCTGCTAGCATCTCATTAGTGGCATCGTATTTCACATAACGAAAGTGATATCGTATATCAATATGCTTGGTCCTGGCATTACCAACAGGATTCTTCAATCATGTACGTCCAATACACACGAACTGAATCGGGTCGTTCAACGTTCAAGTCGACCCGACTGACGGAGGTCAGGTCGTGATTGCCCGAAGTGAAGGTTTCATCGATCTTCTTCTTAGTGTCTCGATGGATCGTGTCGGATGGTGATGGGTCGTACGAACCGACAAGGCTTAAGACGACCCCACTATTTAGCAGTCAGGTGGTGACAAACGGTGCGCTGTGCAACAAGCGCGCTAGAAATGTATATGCCTCCATTCCATCAATTTATTACCAAATTCATGTCACCATAGAGCGGTTTTCAATTGAGTGTCGAAAGTAATTAGCGAATTACGTTGGTTTTGCATTACTTCACTCAGTGGTCGGTTCAAAGTTCTTGGCCCGCTTTTTTAACCGATCAGAAGCGAAACCAAAACCAATCGTGGCTCGCGCGTGCACATTTTCCCGCGCTTTGTGTCGGCTACGTGTAACTAATTTGGAGTTTTGATTGGCCAAAGTAATTACTTTGGTTTTGGCTTTACGACACTCGATTGAAACTCGCTCTATTTTCACCAATGACAATGATCAACACCCGCAATTTTTGTATTCGCTCTTACGAAGGGATAACGCTCAAAACGTCAATGCACCTCAAGAGCGCTTGTTAGCGAGCGCGGTCTGTTCAAATACCCGATAGTTCCATGTTAAGTAATTGTTGCAGTACAGACAAACATTTCGCACTTACTAGTAAAATATCAGTGGATATACTAGGCAAAATTATGCAAGAAGTTTAAGGAACTTCTTGAGGCATCCCCTCGGTGATGGGTTATGCCTTTTGGAGATTACACAATGACTCTGGAGGTCTTGCCTAGTAGTCGTGAGAGCAATCGCCTCCCACCAATGTGGTCCGGGTTCGATTCCCAGACTCGGCTCTATTCTGCTCCGAGAGCTTTTTCTCCAGCTAATCCTGTTTCTCCCTCTCCTCAAAAACTAACCTTTGATTTACGTTAATTTGTACATTTCAGTTTACAGTGCCCTTAATTAATTCTACAGCGCCAGAAGACTAGACAGTTAAATAAAGTTCCTACCCTTTGACTTTTTCTCATGAAATGACTAAAAGAACGCCAGTGTGCATTTATCCAAGAATGACCATTATTCATTGAAATATCAAAATAAGTACAAGATATATTTGCGGCCCGATCGCGTGTTGTGAAGATGAAAAACGTGAACCGAAAAGAAAAAAAAGAGCGAGCTGAATTCATTAAGTTGTAAATGTAATAATAAACACTTAATGACTGGTCCCGAGGGAAACAGTTCATTTTGTTTCCCGAGAATCGCAAAGTTTCCCCGAGGCGCAGCCGAAGGAAACATTGAACTTCAACAATGATTTCAAGAGGGACCGATGGAGCTAATATACAAAATATATCCGCTCACAAGGTGTTTCATTATTGGCTGGAAAATTTCTGTGCTGGCAATCCCGTGCGTGGCAGGGGTTCTTTCAGACGATTGCTTAATAGCGTAGTTTTTATTTAGGAAAAGGAAAAGCGTGTTTTTCAGCGAGTGCGGTCGAGTTTCGCAGTGTTTCCTGGGAAATATGTCAACTGGCAAGCTTGCTATCAAATCTGTGGCGCGACATGTGACGAACAGGTCATGTGACAGATGTCAATTGATTTTGGAAGCAAAGGACGAGTATCGTCATTCAAAATTCAGTTATTTGCTCCGCTTCCATCGTTTCTGGAGAAACCAGGGTTGGGCTTCTTCTATTTGTTCTGTGGACTCCTCACGTGGTTCTATCGCAACGTTCGCGTTCCTCATTTTATTTTCTAGGGACAGGTAAGCTTCTTAACCTTTATTGCACATTGACATGCTGCATTACTTTGAATCAATTTTCCGAATTCGCGCTCTGATATCATGATTTGTCTCTTCTCTGGCGCTGCGCGCCAGCCCTTTCTATCTCCTGTTCAAACGAGATTCTTCATTCTACCGTCATTTGGGAAAAGAAGTTTGCATTAAAGGTAGGATTCAACACATCTCACTAGAAATCTGTAAAACATAGAGCAAAAATTTAAATAGCCGAAACTTTGCTGTTCTGGGTCTTGGTCATGTCTGGCCCCAGAAACCATGTCCCTGTATCTACATAAATATTCTTTGAACGATTGAGTGTTTAAGGGTCCAGTTGTGTTTGGAGGTCTGAAAAACCCCTCTCAGCAAGCGGGCACTTTTCTGGTGTGACAATATTAACCGATCATGCAAATTTGTATCTGTTTTTAAAAGAAACGAAAAAAAAAACCATTCCCAGGCAAAAACGTTAGTGACTTAACAAGCAAATAACATTCGATTTGATTACATGCATAAAAACAGGCATAAAATTGTTTCGACCTCCGGCCAACAAATATTGTTATTGACTTTGGTTTCTAGCAAAATGTTATTACTTTTAGATCAAAACAACAATCCTTTGTTTATTAGAACCTTTCTTACAAAAACTTTGAGGCTGAATATGACCAGAATTTAAGAACGTCTCAACAACATCCTCAGCATGAGAGTCACTTAAGAACGACGATCTTTATGATGCTCATTTT
>NC_090885.1:54076741-54121741 GCF_036669925.1 Montipora capricornis
CGGTTACTTTTGAAAATGTATGTAGAGCACATACGAAAGGTCAAGTGCGAAGTGGTCACCTCCACTTGAAGTATAGTAGCCGAAGAGAAGCAGAATATGTTTGCAGTAACCACAATCGCTTCGGGGAGTTATTCTTTGATCTGTTAGTTATTCAGCTTTTGTAGTGTCTTCAAATAAATTATTTTCCTCAATGTTAGTAACGGTAGTGGATAGTCATTGAATATTGATAGAAAAGCCACAGCATTTGGTCTTGCATTCCGATTACTTTTAGGTTTTTTTAGTAGCTGACGATTATCTCACCCCAAGCCCTTCACTTCCTTGCAAAGCAATAAAGAACATAGTGATGGCTCAATTTGTTTAATTATCCACATTTATTTACTTTAACCCTAGAAACACAAAGAAGTTGTTTAGTTTTAAATTCTGTCGACCCCGAAGCAAGTTCTGCGCGCTATTTATTCTTCCCGTTTTATTTATTCCCTTTTCCGTTTGATTCCACTTTCTTGAGCTAACATTTGTTTTGGAGATAACAAGTTTCCCGTGTCAAAATAATCTGATGAAAATGTTTCGTTGTCCACTCATATAGGAAAGGGAAATAAAAAAAAAAGAACATTTACCTTATAATCCGTATCTTTTTTTCATGAGTTGGCTATGCAGCCAGGTCACGAATTGATAGAGCGGGTGCCTAATATTACGACCGACTCTTCGGAAAGGAAAATGGAAAGAAAATGAACAGAATTGGCATCGCGTTTCAGTGAAACAGCAAACCGACAGCAGGCAACCTTTTGAGAAGTTGTTCGCAATCTTTAAACAACAGACGACAAAATGATCCAAAATCAAACTGGTTTCTTTGACTTGTAGGAAACGCAAATGTCATCCTAACGTTTGCCGTTTACCGAAAACGCGATGATAAATCTGAAGTATTAACGAAGTTGATTTTGTAAAACTCAGTTATCATTCAACTCGTTTCTTATTTGTGAAAGAAAACAAAATAAATGTTGTATAATCGATGGACATGTGTCCTGCATTTTGTCTTTTATAAACTAATCCAGGTCAAAACAAATTTGCAACATGTAAACGAGAGTGGACGAAGATCGGTTGCTTTAAAGACAGAGTCAAGCCATCCCGCCCACTTCCGGAAATGCTTCTAAACGACAGAGACAGATCCAGTATATACCACGAGCCAGGCTATGAACTCAATTACAACAAGTGGAACCAGTCCCAACACAGGTGAGACAAATTGATCGGGCAACGAGGTGCAGTAATTACAGCGCTTTTTTTGATCATGAAATGGATTTGGAGATTCCGAGTTCAAGACTCGTTTTAACCACAGTCTGGTTGAATTTGATCCTGGCAGTCGCTGGTTCAATTTCTAGGCTGCACTTGAATAGCAAACAAGTATGCCTCCGTCTAGTTGGGAATGTTTAAGTTCTTGTTCTGTTATGTTGTACAATTGATGTGTTTCACTAGCCCTCAGTGTAAAGTCCTCGTGGGGCCCGGACTGGTGCACATTTCAAAAGTCTCGTTAATACGAGCACAGTTAGGCCACTGCTGTTCATTTATGATAACATGATATAATAACAGGGTGCGAATCAGTAAGGCTCATATATTTGTCCTCGTGAAAAGAGATTCAATATCCTGACAGACCGTTCGGCTCGAAAATCCTTGAAAAACGCTAAAAATGGGATAGAAGAAAATTGAACAAATTACTGGAAAAGAGGTTTTTCTTACAACTTACTATTTCCTGTCCATTAAGGCTGCAATAATAAGGAATATTATTATGCTTCTCCAGATAGTCAAATTATCCTTTTTAGCCCAAGAACTTCATGTAATACTGTTTGAATTAGGTTCTGGTAGAGTGTTAACTCGAGAGGGGCGTTTTGGGGCTTCTTCGTTAATTTCCTTAAATCTTTTTAATTCGATGAAAAATATTACCAACAATTTATTGTGTAAGGTTCAGTAAATCAGTCACTAATCCTAATTGCCCTGCGCACTCGAGGATGTTGCAAACCAATCTATGACTGATCTGAGCGACCAACGACTGTCTGGATACTCAAACACTCTTCTAGAGTGCTGCCAATTAACTAAAACTAACTTTTGTCTATCCACTTATCTCTTTACCCGTTTTTCAGTCTTGCCTGTCGATGTGCTGAAAAAGCTCTTCAGAAAGGGTACAGAGTTTTTGGCTTGCAGTTTTATGGAGAGTGTTGGAGTGGACCTTTTGCGGAGTTCAACTACGCGCGTGACGGGAAGTCTGATAAGTGCATCATGAACTTTGAGGCTCCAACCGCTTGCGTTAAAGATGAGCCAAAGGAATGCGTAGGCCAAGCGACAACGAACTACATTTACATGCTGACGAAAAGTAAGGAGGAAATCACAATAGATACGGAATGTCGCCTAGTTATATCTGAAGCTCTCCATACATACATGGTAAAGAGGTTTCTAGCTGTTTCGTCCTCTGACGTAAATGGCATTAATTACGCACGCCTTGTCAAATAAATTGTTACCAATTACCAACCGATTCACTCCGAAGTTTTGTTAGTCGGATTTGGGATAATACCATCTTCTACTCAGTTGGGTATACCTTCACTGCTTCGTGGTTTTTGGCGCTCTGCTTCATTACTCACTTGAAATGAAAGTTTGGAACCGTTAGCATAAACTGGATGTTGGTTTACACCAATACACCAGACATGAAATCTTGTAATAACTTTCTTATCATTAAAGTATCAGTACTTGACCAGCTTTTTAGATCCATGAGTAGCCGTAGTGTTAAAATTGGGTTTCCTGTGGGCCCGAAAAGCGTTCTGACCTTTGAAGAAACGGGTCACTGTATCTCATCACTCAGATATGCCACTCTAACGACTTTCTCTCTCAATTATAAACGTAGTCTAGGCCTATCAAAACACGGGTTTCGTTATTCATAACACATTTAATCAGTCTTGATTTTATTTCTTGATCCAGGTTCCCAGAGTCCGGATGTCGACGGCGGTTTCTCAGAATGGTCGGACTGGAGAGAGTGCAGTAAGACTTGTGGCGATGGCACCAAGTCACGTGAGAGAAAGTGCACCAATCCAAAGCCACAGGGAAAAGGCAAGCCTTGTGAGGGAGACAATGAGGAAATTACGCAATGCAACATGCAGGAATGCTTCAAAGGTAAAATGGCAAATATTAATTAGTTAATTAATCTCACAAATGCCCTTTGCTGCGCTATAGCAGTCTTTTCTCCAGTTGGCTATTTGCAAGTGCAGCTGAGAAGTTGAACCAGGGACAACAAGAACTCAAATTCAACGAGAGGTCAGAACGGGTCTTAAACCTGAGCTTTCCGGATCTCAAGGCAAGCGCTTTAACCA
Organism: Montipora capricornis; assembly: GCF_036669925.1. Classification (NCBI taxonomy): domain Eukaryota; kingdom Metazoa; phylum Cnidaria; class Anthozoa; order Scleractinia; family Acroporidae; genus Montipora; species Montipora capricornis. Next base: position 54,080,089 of record NC_090885.1, read on the forward strand.
TTGGGTCGCATTGTCTTAGTTTTACACCTAATCAAGTATGGAATATGTATTAAATTATCATCCGAGTCTATATTAACTACCTTTTTTCGTTAATTAGATTGTGATAAAAAGATGGATGTAGCCATTCTAGTTGATTCCTCAAGCAGTGTAAGGAGAGGTAATTTCGAAGTGGTAAAAACGTTTATTGAAAAACTCGTTGAAGAGATGCCCATCTCTTCCCGCATGACACATGTGGCTCTTATTCGCTACAATCATAAGGCCTACAAGGAGTGGGACTTCCTGTCCAGCAAAGCACAGTACTTCCCCGCCTTGAAGAAAGCCATCAGTGAACTCAAATACAGACCAGGAGGAACTAGGACCGACAGAGCGATGAGTATGGCCTCTGAAACGTTGTTTAAACCAGAGGGAGGCAACCGGGGAAATGTTCACAATGTTCTCTTGGTATTAACAGATGGAAAAACAAGCCCCAAGTCAAAACCATATCCAGAAGTTATAAAGCCTTTGAAGGTAATGGCATTTAACAATTATTCTACGAGGGCGCGCTGGATATGAAATGATATATATAAGCAACGAGGCGCGTAGCGCCGAGTTGGTTATGATCATTTCATATCCAGCAAGCCCGAGTAGAATAATTGTTTTATTAAAAACTCCAACATCACAACTCTTTTATGTTGAATTTTTTCTCGGAGCCGCAAAACTGTGTATTTACTGCTGTGTTCATTGACCATATTTGGTAGTGCAGGTATTTGAGCTGATAACCTGTGTCCGGCGAGCCAATGAAAATGCTGGAAATGTGATATCCGTAGTTCAGTTTTTAATAAATTCGAGATATTAAGAGCAAGTCCGTGCACAAAATTGGTACTTTAACATTTCCGTGCACAAATTCGTGGTACCGGTAAGGCTCAAAAAATCAAAATCGCTCAAGTATACAAACGTTATGTAGTTTTTTATTCGAAAGATCCGTTCGTTTCCGAGAAAAAAGTGGAAAACGGTTTCAAGCCCCGCCCGTCGATTTTGCAAGCCAAAAACAGGGTTGAAATTTACTGATTGGCTTAACTCGCCTTTCAAAACAACCGCACTAGAAATAAATCATATTGCTAAAACTTAAAGTATGACTCGTCGTTGGCCCAAATGCGTAATATTTTTAGAATTACAACAATCTGAGTAATAATTACAAAAAGCTAAAGCCTACAGCTACCTGTTGTTTACCCACGTGAGGTAGTTGAAAAAAGCGACCATTTTCATTATATTCCTTTGATCAGAATTTTTTAAGATAGAAGGAGAAAACACTACAAGCTACAAACTTTTATATTAAAAATTATTTTGGGAAATCATTCAGAGCTTCAGCTGGAGCTTCTCTGAAATTATTTGAAAATCATGTTACAGACAACATAAAGTAAAGCCATCTTTAACATATGCACAACAATCATCAGTGGACCGGGTGAGGGTTATGAAACGTCTGTCCTAAAAGGTCTTTGTAATCTTGGCGAACAAAGGGATAAATGTTAAAGTACTTACCCTATTCTTTGTTTAAGGACTAGTTTTACGGCCTCAAAATGTTTCCCGTTGCCATCTTTTCAAGTTTGTCATTCTGTCAACACTGTTTGTGACTCAACCAGCACGCATGCTTTCCGACGAAGTTCGTTTATGTTATTTCAAAACGTAAAAAATCCTCTCTTTCTCATCTGCCAGCATAACGTTTGTCTCAAATGCTGCTGAACACCGAAAAAGCGCCAAGCTGAAGGATGAACTGCCCTAACTTACATGCCGCGAACGTTTTGTGACTCAGTATGCAAATTTCCTTTCACCAGTAATATCAGATTACAGCTGTTAGGATCCAGGATCCGCTAAAAGCACACTTAAAACATGCTTTATAAAAACAAATTTGAACATAAAGAATTAGTAGCCTTGCTAAAGATTTTAATTTTGCTTCGAGGCGCGTACATTATCAAATCGAAAGATCACTTAAAAGAAAATTTGTGTACATGTCTTCTTCCCATCTGCACAAGTGAACTTCCAGGCTGCTGTGTCACTTTTCGTGAATTGAAACAAACATTATTTAGGCCAATAACTTGAGAAAATACGTCAAAAAGACAAATGATGAAGTTTTCTAAGACCTGTTACTGAGAAAAAATATTTCTGAAACTCGAAACGCAAAAGCTTCATCTGGGAAAACGTCTACTGTCCTTTGAAGGTGGCAAGTTGACATTTGCAGCTCTTTACAAGGTCTCTAATGGGATGTTAATGTAGGTCTGCTTTCGCTTGGTCTTAATTAATGTTAGAAATGTCAAGGCCAGGTGAGGAACAAATTTCCTGCAGCATTTTTATCGAAAACCATGCAAGTTTAGACTTTTGCACAAGTTCCCAGATGTTAAATGAATCGTAAACGATTGGATATAGGCATTTTGGATGGACATGCTTGTTACAATGTTATCTCTCATCTGCTGTGAATGGTTTTAACGTTGTAAGTGAGCAGTAGGATCTTCTTCCTTGTCATCGTCTTCCGTATCCTCGTCGGTGGTTTTCTTCGCAACTAAGCGGGAATAAAAGCTAGCAATCTGTTGCGCAGTAAGAAATTCGGTACTGTCAAAGAGCCGTTCACCATTGACATCCTTCGCTTTCCGCATAGCTATTTAGCCACACTTGCAGGATCTGCTTTACGACCAATGCGCTGTCCGATCTGAAATTTGGTGCTCAAGCACTCGTTCTGTTTGGTAGAAAAACGAGTACTTCCGGTGCGAGAGCGCCTCGGAGAAAGCGTAAGGAGCTGTAATTCGTACTTCTTTGCCTAGGCTTAGTTCAGGTATTGCAGTCGCACCTTGTTCCAACCTTGAAGCGTACCCCATTATGGCGCGATCGATGTGATTCAAAAGAAACGAATATCTTTGGTAAGATTTAGTTCATCCTTCTTCAGGGCAACTAAACAAAACATCCTTTGGCTTGTCTGCGTTGTGCCATTCACTTTCGCCATGGTCGTTGTCGTCATCATCATCACTATCACAGTCATCGTCGATGTCATTATCATCACCATCCTTGCCATCATTCTGATCGTCTTTACGATCAGCAGTGGGTTTCTTATTCGTCTTAGCTTTATAGGGCCAAAGTTCATTTTGACAGAGAAGTCACTTGAGCTAGATAGAGATGGTAGCTCGCATGGACAATGAAACTTACAGTACGGCATGAATTTTCCCGGACCAACCTTTTCATCTTTCCATACTCTTAAACACTCTTCATCGTACTGAACGCTGCTGATAAAGCTTACACCCTCCCACTTCATTGACGTTCTTAGAGGAGACGTTGGTGGACTACAGATCATCTACTCCTGCGACACCAACGAAAGAATTGATTGCCTCCAGCATCTGTGATGCTGTTTCAATATCGTGCCCTGACTTAAGATCATGAGAGATTTTATTAATGATGAAATGGTATATGAAATGAATCATATGTGAACTGCGGATATGAAATCAAGTGAAGCTATGATTTTTCAGGCTTCTCTACGCAATTGTAAAAATTGCTCTCATAACTGTGAAGATCATAGCTTCACTTGATTTCATATCCGCAGTTCACATATGATTCATTTCATATACCATTTCATCATTGATTTATCCCTCACGGGACCATTAGAACCCACAAATGGCCAGCTCCCAACGTCAGTGGCTTCATAGCTCAGTTGGTTTGAGCGTCGCACCGGAATCGCGAGGTCACGGGTTCAAACCCCGTTGAAGTCCTGAATTTTTCAGGCTTCTCTACGCAATTGTAAAAATTGCTCTCATAACTGCGAAGATCATAGCTTCACTTGAGAGATTTTATTGTCGCCGCTTTCCGATCGCAAGGACCTTTCCCTCCTTGTGCAGACGTAGTGGAAGACGTAGACCATTTACCTCTGCCACTTGTCTAGCTGTGACGATGGGTAACGAGCAGTGATATCAGCCAGGCGGGCTGAGCGTTATCTTGCCTTAGGTAAACTGACTGTAACGTTACTGCGGCATGACACCTTTTAGTCGATGGAAAACGTCGTTTAGAATGGCAAGGACGGTGCGACTGTCCTGATTGCAGCTATCAAATATATGTACAAACGTCAGCATTTCCATTTGTGAATCAGTTCCTCTCCTGATTGCCACTGCAATATGCCATGGAATCCCTCGTTTGGCAAACCAGTCAGTTTATGGCCCAATCCAACCCAATTAATACTGAGGATTCATCGAGTTCCTTCAGGATATCTAGCCTGCATTCATCTTGATTAGCCGAACGGAGAAAGTGGAACTTTCAGGCATTAAGATATTGTTTAGACTGGACGATCACAAAGTTCAACTCGTCTTTGGTATCATTCGGGCAGTTCAACTCTTCCAGAGTTTCCTCGATTTCAGCAACAACTAAAGCAAGTTGAAAGCAACTGCCACAGCGGTCTTTGTGGTCATGGTCACAGTCTAAAAGATAACCTTGGTCGCCTGGGTCATTGATAGCCTGGCGCGCATTGAATCATACACCTACAGAACAAGAATAAACGGTTAGTTTGAAGGAGGGAAGTGTCAACTGTTTCTTCTTCGGGTAATGAGTGCATGATAAAACAAAGTTTATCTAATTGTGCGTTGATAAGGGTACAAAGCACCAAACGTTTCGAGGGTTCTCTTTCTTCCTTAGTGAGTTGCTTTCAACCACTGAGGACGAGGAAGCACCCTCAAAACGTCTGGTATTGTGTACCCTTATCAGCGCACATTTGAATATCAATCATTTGTGTTGCACAGTATCTTCTCATGATAAAAAACGGCTACCTTTCTGTTTTATTTTAAAATGTACATTCTAAAATTGCTACAAAATTTAGATAAATTCACACTTATCATTAAACTAATTTTTAGTTTTTATGACGAAGTATATACAGTGCAGGAAACTTCAGCTTTTTAAGCTGACACGATCTGCAGATGTCACTGCAGTACTTAAAGGGCTCTCAATTTTTCCTTGTAGTTAAATGCATTCAGTTTAAGTGTTAGTCTATTTTCTGTATCCTATATAAGTCTTATTACGATAGCAAAATGTGGATTTTTTTTTGTCGGTACATTTAAAATAAAATAAAATTACAAGAAAAACTAATACCTTGTAGTCACCCTTCAGGTATCTCTTGGCTGATTTCATCTGCTCCTTCTTTTCTTGAACCCAAAGACAACCCTTTCCACACTTCTCGTCAATTTCTTCAACTACACCCTCTAGGTCTTCAAAGGCTTTTGCTTCTTGCGCAGTAAAATAATCCAGCGCCTGAAGGGAGTTTCTTGTAGACACCGAGCAGACATTTAAAATTGCGAGTAGCATACTGCGTGCCATCGGTACGAAACCTGACTCACGACAAAACGCATTATACTGCTGCACCATTCGCTCGGGGATTAATGTTCTGATTACGTTTGGCACTGCAATCTCTTCTTTCGTAGACAACTTGAGCGTTTTCTCGCCAAATGGCAAGAATTGCACAATGTGGGAGCTGGTTATAAAGTAAAAAATGTGGTCAAGCTGTCCTGGTGACACATATATTTTTCCGGAAGAAACAGCAGAGACAACAGAACCTCGGCAGGAAGGATCCGATGGTGCCTTTTGATCTTAAACCTGTACCGAGTAAGACCAGGAAGCCAGTTTTGCAAGGTTTCAAAATCTGTTTTGTCTGCCACAATAGATACGATTTGTCTTGGTGATCCCCCGTGTCCTGCCTTCTTGTAACATTCTGCAGGCGCGTCTGCTAGCTTAAAGTCAATAGCTTCGTCATTCGTCTGCTGAGCTGCAAATTTAGATTGAACTAAGGATATCCAGAGTTTTTCAGCGTCTTGTGGCGCAATCTCTCCAAGAGCTGCATCGACCACTTGTTTTACTTTACAAATGTGTAATCGTTGAGTTCTATCCGACGCCATATCCCACGGCATCTTCCTCTATCTCTACTTGATCTAGTTCCTCGAACTGTCTTCTCAGAATCTGAGCTACTCTCCAACGGCTGGTAGAAGCTTCCGGGAGTTTCAAGTGCGTAAGAAACCTCGTGTTTTGCAGGAGTGCTTATTAATGACAGGTCGCTGTCGGTTTCTGTTGAGGGAGGAAGAGTATTATTATTATTATTATTATTATTATTATTATTATTATTATTATTATTATTATTATTATGTGATAGTGGTGTCATCATTATTATTATCGTTACCGTTATCATTATTATTATTAACGCCCTAATTATCGCGCTGCTGAAATAACAGAGGGCTCACTATACGAAGCACACGGTGGTTTATTTATCGCTGTCAACTCGTTTATTTTGTCTCCCCTAGACCCCACCGACACCGGTACCGCAGCTTCTATAGAAAATAACCCTGCAGTGATTACTTTGGTTCCATTCATGGAATGGGTGACTGTGTTGCCAGAGAATGATGTACATGTGTTAGTTTGATATCACTCAAGTATGCTGCAAATCTCTGAGTGCCGGGACTGTACTTTGTAATAATGCATTAGTTTATCTATTTGTTTCCACCAGGATAAGGGTGTAAAAATCATTGCAGTTGGCGTCGGTCCATTCGTAGACAACAACGAGTTGACAAACATTGCCATGGGCAACAGCACAAACATTCATCATATGAAGAAGTTTGATGATCTCAGCAAGAGGATAGACGACATTATTTCAAAAATTTGCTTCGAAAGAAAGCAACCTGACATGGATAAATGGTTCCACACTTACTGATTGTGAGGTAACTAGTTTAAATTTGTATAATTGAACAAAACAGTGACTACTTTCCTTAATTTGTGTTGTTTTTAGCAAAATTCTCAGCCAATCAAAAGCGAAAGCAAAACGTATTACGTTTTACGTCTATGCGTTTTCCCTCGCTTTGCGACACCATAGGCAGCCCAAGCTCACGTCACTACAGACAGCCGTTGAGAATTTAAACGCGTTATAAGACTTTGTATGGGAAATAAAATACCGTCGATTGTAAAGCCTATAAAAATGCTCAATTAACTTTCATTCAATAAAATGAATAAAAATGACTAACCTCTGGTGTATTCTTGTGCCTTTTGAAGTTTATTTTACAGTTTCAGGAAGTCCGTGTTTTCAATGCTCTAAGACGAAGTAAAGGCTGCGCACTAAGAATTCGACCGTTGTCAGCTCAGAGGCGGTTTGCGACTCGAAAATTCATCCCAGCCGCGATTTTTTCACGCAGAGCTAAAGCCACATCACTTGCGAACCTCCGTGAATGTTTCGTAGTCAAAAATCTCCACACACTTGGCTGGAAATGAGCGTTTTCTGCTTCGATTCCACGATAGCTGATGAATTTAACAGCAACTGATAACCGCACAGGACACGAAGCTTGGGTCCGAGGTCAAATTAACTCCACCCGATGAGGGTACAGTCATTTCATATACAACACTTACCCCATCCCACAGCGTCACTCGTAACCATGGTGTTCGAGAAGCCGCTGTGGGGATTCACGGAGGCTCGCAAATGATGTGGCTTTAGCTTTGCGTGAAAAAATCGCGGCTGGGATGGATTTTCGAGTCGCAAACCGCCTCCGAGCTGACAACGGTCGAACTCTTAGTGTGCAGCCTTGACTTCGTCTCAGAACATTGAAAACACGGACTTCCCGAACTGTAAAATAAACTCCAAAAGGCACAAGAATACACCAGAGGTGAGTCATTTTTATTCATTTTATTGAATGAAAGTTAATTGAGCATTTTTTAGGCTTTACAATCGACGGTATTTTATTTCCCATACAAAGTCTTATAACGCGTTTAAATTCTCAACGGCTGTCTGTAGTGACGCGAGCTTGGGCTGCCTATGGCGACACATTAATTTGCGACCTGCGTGTTTTGTGATTGATCAAAGTTGTCATACTATGCCACCAAATGACTAAATTCCACAATTTGTTCTCCAGTTTTAATTTAACAACCGCATCGCAATGCAGTCCTCTCTCAGTTCGATTTTTCTTCTTTGGAAACGCTTTGTGGTGGATGAAACTTTCCTAAAGTTTTCATTTGTGTTACAGGTGAACAGGACATTATACAGATGAAGGGGAAGATGTTTAAAAAGGAAAACTTATTTAGAGTTTAGTTTTATGCTAGAGAGGAAAACCTTGATTTTAGTTGCATGTGAACGACCTCGAAGTTCTCAAGAAGCAATAAAGCACCACGATGTATACAGTAGATGTTGTGATCTCTCATTTCCCTGCTTCCCCAAAAAGGATCTCATCCACCAATATGCCACAGGCGCCAAATCAGAGGGTACACCGTCACTTCATCTTCACCTTCCACGTTAGAATACCTGTGTTCGATCATCAACAAGCCATTTATCCGTTGACTTTAGAGCCTCCTAGTACAAAACTTTTCAATATTTTAGACAAAAAAATCTCTACAATCCTGATCACAAGTGTTGGGACAGTTCACACAGATGACTTCACAGACAGCCTCTCTTAATTAAGATCAAGATCTTGTAAACCCGCCTGTGCTATTATTGCTCACCGTGTCCTTTCGAATCCTTTTTCTGGATATCCTTCAAAGATCCAAACTTTCTTTCCTTGATCCGTGGTCTTTATATGTGTCACGTCGGGGTCACCATGAAGTAAACTCCACTCCTGTGTTCACAAAAGACCAACTTTTATTCCGAACTTCAAAAGAACATGTTGTTCCCACGACAAGGACACGTGAACTGCTCTTACACAAAATATGGTCCTAATACGTATCTTACGTAACAATACCACTGTAAAATAATATGACGAACACACAGTTACGTCAACAAAAGTTAGTAAAACTTAGTAAATGATCTTGTAAAAGAATCAATAGATTTGTCCACATGGTTTTGCGATTCAGAACTTTCCATTCAAACTCTTGTGCTTTATAGAGCACCCGCCACTAATCATAATGTTAGGGAAATTACATGCGTGTCTTATAACAATGATATTAGGAGATTTTCATTCTTCTCAGATACTTAAGGAATGATTTCCGTACAGGTCCCTACTTCATTATGCATGCAGAATAAATTAATTATGCATTCGCGACATTGTTTTGTAGAACAATACGTATACCCAAGGGAATCAAATATATATATATTGGCATGTTGGTACTTACGGGATGAATAAAAGTGGATCCATTTCTCTCGCCCTCTCGCTTTCTCCCTCCCTCTCTATCTTCCTTGCCCACATGGCTCACACCGTTGCTCCTCTTCGTCCCAGCTTTTCTCTTTCTATCCCTTCGTTTCTGGTATTGCAATGCTATGTCACTTGCGGCTTGCTTTGAATTGACCTACTGTAGAAACTTCGGTTTACTTGTCCTTAACTATTCTTGACCACTGAGCTAACGTGTCAAGTTGCTAATTCAAACCTTGAAAATGATATTTACTTTGAGTTCTGGATGACTATTTACATCACAATTATTATTATATACACGTGCGATGCCGAGCAACTACAATCGAACCCACAACTCCTAGGTTTAGAGATCCCTGTTTTACTACTTTTGAAAAAGCCCTATCCCTTTAATAATGCTAACCATAACCCTAATTACAACTAAAGACAGTGTTTAGGCCTAAGGTTAGTTCCTGCGATAGATTTAGGTTTATCTAGTATTGCTACGATCTGTGATCTGCTCAGTTTTACTTCATGCCCCGTGCGGCACTCTTATAAGTTCATTGCACGGAAGAGTGTACCACGCTTCCAGTCTGATTGGTGCATCCTTCATGGGAAACTTTAATGCACAAGTTCATTGAAATTAATCGTTTCACGTTTTGATTCTTTTGAGGCAAAGTGGTGACTTCGTAATAATCAAGATGGCTACCGAAGTACTAGCATCAGCAAAGCAAGATTTGATTATTTGAAAATTGTCTCTGCTTTCAATCTAGCCGATCCCGAGCGGTGCATAGAGTGGTGCAAAGAACAAAACTTTCCTTCGTCGCCGTGAAATAACCAAAGGCTGTGTTAAAACGTGGTCAAAGAAAAAGACCGAAAGTGCAGGTGCATGTAGCCATTAAATTTTTGATAACAGTACTCTTATTTGGTCTGTTTGTTACGCATGAGAACCTGAACCCTATTACAACGACTGCTTGAAACTCTACTTCTTTCGCTTGTTCTAAAATTGAAAAGATGAGTAAAACTTCAGGAAATTAAAAGTTCCAAAATTGCAGAGAAAATGTTCGATTTTCCGTATTTCAGTCAGGAGTTAGACCGGTTTTTGTAAAGTCCATATAGCCACATTCCCAGAGGATGTCTATTGTTATCACTATTGTTTTCTTGAAACAAAAGAGCGTATGCATAATGAAGTAGGGACCTGTGCGGAAATCTTGTTACAGGATCCACGATGACGTAAACTCAGACTAAAGCGCATCAGCAGTACAGGAGAATAACGACAAAAATTGAAACCCTACACTACTCCGGCCCCGAGCCCGCGTTTTGGCTACTACTTTCGTGTCGCAAATTTTGTTCCTGATGGCAAAATATTTTATTCTCGATCGACACTTCTAAAAACTTTCTTCTGTTCTTCCTATAAACTGTTTATCAATAGTTATTAACTTTTGCATCAATATTTGTTTTGCATAATGCAGGCTAACAAAACCTGTACCTTGCTTAGTTCGCGTTTTTGAGCGTTAGAATATAATTTTTGGCCCTATGTCGTTTTATTTTGAGGTCTCCCATCCAGATACTAACCCCGCCGGACAGGATTTACCTTCAGTGTACTTTTGTTTTGGAAAGCTGTCATACGCTCAGGGCACACGCTTAAACTGGTGTTAAAAACGAAGTTCTAAGGAAACTTCAGCCTCGAAGCCAATGTTTCTCGATTCCCTTTTATTTTCTTAAATCTTTCTTGGTTTAGTATTTTACTAGTAACCACACGTCTTCTGATGGGGGCTATTTACTTAAGACATCCATCATGGCACTACAATGGTATACGGTACCAAAACAAAATCGTGTACTATTAGAGCTACATATTACGCAAAGACAACTTGAATCTCCTGGAAAACAAAACACAGCCCAGTTGACAGTTATGGAATAAAGCGCTGTGCTCTACCACACGTACGCAGTGCGTGCCTATTTTATATATAAGTAATTGCAATATCCAGGATGACGTAACCTTAGACTAAGGTGCATCAAGTTCCAAAGAGCTGTTCGATGCAAAGGAGGCGCGCATTTTAAAAATAATTTTGAAATTAATAATGCAGCAACGTAAAAAAAAGGGAAGGTAACTGGAATTCTTTACAAAAAAACAACAGAAAATTCATTCGCACACTCAACGAGAAGAGGACACGGAAAGGAAAATTAAAAGACGAAATAAAATCTAACAAAACATGAAGCAAACTGATGATAACATCTAACCTCCTCCAGATTGTACTCGTCTTATGGAAACCACTTCACAGGTTTCTTGCTGCCTAAAAAGATAGAATAGCATCCTGTTGATGCTTCGGTATCTCATCAGTTAACTACAATAAAAACAAAAAACACTAAGATTTTTAAAGAAGGCACAAACAGTGACATAAAATGAAGATCTTTCGAACACGCAAAAATATAATTCGCCTCAAGTATTGCCGGTTAGTAAATGACCGTTATACTCACCCTCACTCGTTTTGCGGCAGGATATCCAATCACTTTTTTTCTAAATTACTATTTCCTGCGTATGAAATCTGTAGGTCGCTGTCACTTTTAGTGGCTATCGAGGTCTCAAATGAACGGACTGACAGCTCGCCCAGTTCAAGGTTCCATGTATAGGCAATGTCCGTGTTTAACACGGAACGAATCCTCTAGTTTTCTCTCCTTTAATGCTTTTCAGGATAAATATAACTTAAAAGTTCGACCTCTAACCTTCTTTGGGATAATCTCAGCAATAAACCATCTGCGTAGGCGAAACACGAAAACCCATAAATATGAAAATTTCTAATGAGTCAAAAACCAACTAAATTTATTTAAAAAGAAATTGTTCCAAAAAAATGTGAAAGGCCAATTTAATGTCAAGAAAAGTGGCACAAAGATATTAATCTTCCACTAAATGAAAGTATTAATTGGAAAGTCGCTTATCAAACATCTTTGAAGGTGATTCCCTAGAAATAGAAGTCGTCATAGATTTCCCATGAAACTTCGCAAACCGTTATAACATGTCAAGGAGATGATAAAAATGTAATAAAAAGCGGGATCACCCTGCTCGTTTTCACTATATGACGCTGACGAATACGGCTATTTGAACTACTTTGACAATTGCTGCGCACCCCCAATGTTGGACAAATTCAGCTCGATTTCATAAAATGTTGTCCAACGTATAACGCAGAGCGAGGTGTCATTTTATGGTTAATAGGCCATTTCCGAGTTCAGGTCTGCCTCCTCTTCAAAGCGAGTCTACTGAGTGCGAAGTTTTTGTGATGGTTATTAGTTCTACTTTACATATGAATGAAACCTAATTTTCGCACTTTGACTCGCTTTGAAGAGGAGATGGACATGAACTCGGAAATAGCCTATTCAAGTACGTACCTGAAAAATTTATTTGAATGCCTTTGTGAGTACTTAACACTCCAAAATAGATTTTACTTTAGTGTGAGCTATTCGACTCGTAATGGCTCCTTCCGTACATTTTTATGACATTGCCAAAAAACTGGCCATACATTTTTGCGGATTTATCCTCTACTCCATCGAAACACTGATCTCAGCAAATATCTTAAATAAAAAATAGGCGTCATCGTACTCGTTCAGGAGAAAAGAGCCATTCCTTGACGGATTAGACTTGGCGTTAATGAAAATCCGCCATTTTATCAATGTGCCCGCGCTACTGTGCGCGCCATGTAAATGACGCAAGAAATTATGGGAAGTAGTGTTGCGCAATGCAAAACCAGGGGATCACCTTAAATCTACAAAGGGCAGTAAACTCATCGCTTTTAACTTCATGTTACATACTCAATAAAATATGGCGATTTTAATTGGTCAATGACGAATGCATAAATAGGTTATAGAGTACAAAAAACAGGTTATAGTGTGCAATACGGAAGTTGCTATGGAAACAAAGCGAAGAAGTTATTTTGTTGGGTATATAAGAAATAAGAAATCGTATGAACTTACATACATACATTACATACATATGTTATGAAGGACAGAATTCACTCGACATAAAAAACAACTTGCTTTAATCGGAACACACGCCTTTGCCGACAACAAACCGGGGGCAATGCGAGGTTCGCTACGAAAAGAAAGAAATACAGTAATATAAGTTAGGACTGTAACTACGTAAAACGTAAACTAAAAAGATTATTTAACAAATAACAAGGCTTACCGAATGTGCGCAACAAGACAGGAAAAAAGAGTACTCGGTTTAACAGTCACTCGGTTGAGCAGGACAAAAAAAACGATTTAACAAAATTTTCGGTCCTAATATAGTTCTACTAATTGGCCCCTTGGGGAATAACGAGAAAACTCCTGAGACACTAAACTGATTCTGTTCACTAACGAGGTAGTGTTACTTGAGTTGAAAAGAATATGACACGAAAAAAGGATAACAGTAATAATAATTCGCATACAAAATGGAGTTATAAACTGTCCGCAACATATGTAATGTATGTATGTAAGTTCATACGATTTATGGTCACTCATCATGTTTTGAAAGTTTTCAAATTGCGCAATCAAAGACATAACTCGTGCCCATAAGTCACGAAATGAACTCGCGTTCATACCATTTCCTATACAAATTGTTACAACGCCAGTTAATAACAGATTGTTTTTAAAGAAAGTTGGACTTGTAGACGACATCAAGTGAACTTTATATCATAGAGAGATTTTGATACACTTACTCTGGCCAGGAGATGCAAAAAGGGAAAAAAATTGAAATAGTCTTTTTAAATGGCTGCAGTCTTGCCAACGTCTAGGCCTTTGAGTTAACACAGCTACTTACACATAAATACGGATTTGGATCTGAGGCCGGCCACGTAGCTCTGACCACAAACTCCACTCCCAATCAATTTCTGTTGCCTAATTGCCAAGTAATATATCCGGCTTTGTCGCGCTGAAAGAGCATCCCCTAATTGAAATAACTTTTTGCTTCATTTTAAACTGTGACACATTTATCAAATACAAAACAATGCCTCTCTGTAAAGAAGAAATGGGAAGCCTTTCGGGCTTTGATAAGCCTTTGGACCTGGGTCTACAAAAAAACCAAAACCTAATAAAATGTAAATATCTTCTCTATATCTTTGAAAGCATGTTTTTCTTTTGTTTTTTTAGACTGTGCCCTTTGCCGAAGGCAAAAAAAGCACAAGACGTATAGACTTTGCAATTCGCTTTCCGCGTGCCGCTCTTCTTTTCAATTACTTTTATTTATTTAATTAAAAAAAAGTCCCAACATTTTTGTGTGGTGCAAGTTGCTTCCGTTTGTATACTCTGCCGAATGTTGTTGCGTGTTGTTCTGTGATCGCCGAAGCGTACCACAACAATGTTGGATCCGTTTATGCAGCTCTTCCAACATTTTTGGGGCCACGCACGCGCATTAGAAGTGGTTTCTATGGGGATAGCAACACATTAAGATGTTGAAAACAAGATGGCAGCCGAATTTTGTAAGTCTTGTCCTTCCCATAATACACTGCACGCCCTTACAAGTCATTGTTGGGAGTTGTTGCATCTGCATGTTTGCAGACCACTGCCAAACCATCCAACATGTGCCGAACAAACAACTCCTATCAATGCTGGGATTTGTTGCGTCCGTTTGCACTTAGTCTAATGCATTGAAGTGGTCATGTATCATGTGCGTCGAACCGATTCCTTTCCATTCACTCATTTACAAATGAACGTCTTGCTGGGATTAATAATATTCCGCTGTCTCAAAACAGATGACTTACATATTTTGGCGCCTTTCTAATATACTACTGCTGTCCTTGGCGCATGGAATGTAAACCAGTGTTGCCTTTTCACGAAAAAAAATTAAAACTATTAGAGGGAGATATATTTTGTGTTAACCAGTCCTTGTTTGAATGGTTTACATTAAACATAACACGGATTAATTTCTTGATGTTGCAAAGTGTTGTTTTGTGAGATTGTAGTTGATAGAGAAGACTGAATCTCTCAATATACGATTTTTAAATCAAATACTCTGAAACACTTGCTAGTTTCGCGTTGGAAAAATGCCACGCAACCCTCGTATTGAATGTGAACCCGTCGCAGAAGCAGTTCGAGGTTCAGCTGGCACCTTTGCAAGTGGAAGAAATCCTGTCTCTTACCAATTGACTCGTCGCTTGCTTTTACTTATTACAATCACCACCCATGTTTTACCGGTACCGGTTTGTCTGACTTTCATCGGTAAATGAGGAATAAATAATTTATAGTAATTTGCATTTAAATATAAGGTGCGCTATACATACACTCACGCTGAGAAAGAAATACATATCTATAAATGATAAAATAGGTTTAACACCAGTCTTAAGCGATTTTGACAAAAACGTGCTGGTTGAATCTATGAAAAAAAAAAACACGCAGTTGTTGAACTCTGGGACTGAGCTAAATGCGTTATTCTGAGTGCTCATTGCATAATTCGTCCTCTCTGGCAAATTTCATTATTTTATTTCATCATTTAAACTCACTCAATGACGATATTTTCACTTAATTGTTGTCACGTTTTATATGAATTGCACCATTGTCTAATCAAAAATGTAATCCTAACAACTTATTCAGTTTTACAAGGGAATCAAGTTACCCTTACAGCCCACTTCTTGTCGTAATTTTATACTAGATCACTGAAAAGTAATGTCAACCAAATTTCGACAATTTTACTAAAACCACCGTAGGACGTCCGCTTAATGAACCGTAGTCTGATACTCAATGTAGATGGGCTCTCTATCTTTCTGGAGAATTCTTCATTTTTCTGGCCAAAATTTAAATCGCTGAAAACCATTTCCTTGTGACCTAGTGAAGAGATCTTAGTTTAAAGTTGTAGTAGAAACAATACCAAATTACTACTTTTTTTTTTGGTTTCATTCTAGGAAGATCCACCAATAGTACATTTTTTGGCCATGACCTCAAATTTATGTGTGACAATCAGGAACTTTTTCAAGTTTTCCAAATGCATCTTCATCCCCGAAAATAACAAACATTCCCCTAAATTCCCATTTACATTCGTGATCCTGGTAATCCATAGGGTCCGATTTAATTAGTTCTCCTATAAAGAGGAAACATAAACTGACTCAGGTATTCCTAAACTACTGACAAATGAAAAGTGCTGTTAAATCTCTTTGACAGACAGTAGCATGCTTCTAAGCTGAATCGTATTTTACCTTGAAATTAATACAAGAAGCAATTTTTATTCAATATCCTTCTTATGGGCAGCAAAGCACCAGAGGCAAATTAATCATCCAGTGTTAACGACTGTGCCATTAGCTGCAGAACGGGATATCATGAGCATGTAACTTGCAAATCAGTAAAAGCCTGCAGCTCAGAAAGTTCTAAGAACGCTATAGTTATCCATTTCTGGCTGAGAAAAGTGGCTTTCTGCGCTTTGCGAAATTCAGAGACCTTTTCAGTATACGTTCGCTCATCTCAAATCGAGAATGTTGACGAAGACTTTTTACTTACTCACATGTCTGTTATTTTTGTCCATGATTGAGAGTGCCAGGGGTAAGTTTTGTTATAGTTTTAAGAATCTGATTGACTTTCAGACTGATTAGTTCACATAGATCGTTTATAACAAAATTGCTTGTTCACCCATCTTCTTTACGGCTATCCATGGCCAGTCCAACCTCCGTTAAAGAGAGTTTGTACGTATGCTCAGGATTGAAAGCGTTAGCAGAAATTTGCTCACAAAAAAAATCCGCAAAATCCGCAAGGATTTCGTCTTCGACGACTAAATGCCATTTAATTTTAATCTTATTAAGCCAAGTATCGTGAAATAATGAGCTGGCGTTTGGCATTCCCACTTGTGTCTGCTGCAGCAATAATGTCAAATGGAACTTCTCAATCTTCAATGTCCTCATCAAAGTCTTGTTCTCGATGCATAAGGGTGAAATTATGCAACACTGCAGTTGCCACCATAACGAGGGAATTCGCCAAGGCGGAGCGCGGTCCCAAGTGCAGACACGGAAAACGTCTCTTTAGCAATCCAAAACATCTCTCAATAGCAAATCTAGTTACACCTATGTGCAGTATTGTAGCGCACTTCTCCTGCATTCTTTGGCTTGAGGATTAGTGTAATTAAATATGCTCTACATGCGTATCTACTGTCACCCACAAGAATGCAATCAATAGCTCCACTTCTTAATTTGTCTGCGATCTTGCTGTTCTCAAAAATGCGTAAGTCGAGAGTCGATCCTGGCCAGCGGGCTGCGATGTTAGTAATAAAGGCATCGCTATCAAAAACGGCTTGGACGTTGACGGAGTAAAACTGCTTCCTTTAACAAATGCCATAGCATTTTCTTTGTTTGGACATATGATCCTGATGTGGGTACAATCGATGGTCCCGATCACACCTGGAAAGTGCGCAACAGCATAACAATTTCTCTTAGAATCAGCCAGGTTCTCTGGGAATTGTCCTTTTTGTTTCGCAATAGCCCTTGAAACCTTGTGAATTACTGTACATGCAGCAAGTATAGAAACACCAAATAAATCGCCAGTAACCTTCTGGAAAGTTCCTGTCGCATATAATCTCAAAGCAATTAGCACTTGCTTTGGTGTAAGTGGCAGACCTCTCCTTGCTTGATGTTAAAGATCTTTATCCAAAATTTTAAAAAGGTCAACGACCAAGTCCTTTCTAAGGCGAAAGCGCACTGATTCGAAAGTCTCGTCGTCGCATTCCTCTAATGGGTTAAATCTATCCCTAAGGTGCCGAATTTGTCGAACATGTATATTACTCCAATTGGTGTAGTTTCTCAACCTTTCACCGCCATAATTGCCAATGAAACTTACAGATTTTACTCTGTCTAACGGTACACGATTATACTCGTCAATGGGAAAGCCCTCGGCAGTGAAAGGGTTAACTGTCTGTAGCACAGTGGTCCTTCTATTTCAAAATGGTTGACCATGAAAATATCGTTAAACAGCGTTTAAACCTTTCTTTTGAGCAGGTCTAACTTACTATTGTTCCTTAGTCGGCGTTTAGACACTGTCTAAACACTGTTTTTGATAAACAACGTTTCAATAATCGGTAGTCATGGTTTAAACATGGGTTAGAGAATGAATTTCATAAACGTTGTCTAAAGTTCGTTTAAATAATCGTCCCTTTATCTCTGTTCGGGAAAATTTGGTTTTATCAAACGTATTGATAAAGGTCAAATTACCTCCGTGAACGATTTGGGAAGTTGACGAGTCGAGCGTTAGCCCTTCGTCTGAGCTAATAGAGGAATTGAAATATGGTAGCATGAATTTATGAATTAATTAATGAAATGAGAGGCGTTCATTGATCTCATGAGGAAAGAGTGTAACTAGTTGAAAAATGATTTTTTTCTTCCAGATTCTTGCGGCTTTTCTATGTTCCCGTGGTGTAAGGATAGGCTGCAAATTGGCATGTTGTGGTAAGAGTGATTAGGAAGATTAAAATGGCGCACAACTGGTTTTGATGATTCTGTGTCGCTTTTTTTCTACATCTCGTAGGTGTTCGCAAAAGCGGTCCGCCAATCTTCTCCCTGTTTCGCCTATGATGGTCTTCTTACATAGTGTGCAGGTTATGCAATAGATGACATTTGCATGCATGTTAAGTGGTCAGTGATTTTCACGGATCGATTCGGTCCTTAGATCTTTAGTTAGCCATGTTAGAAATAAAAGGACAAATTTTGCATGGTGTGCGTGGACATTTGAAAGTTCCCGGTTGGTTTTCAGACTTAAATGTGCTCCTAACTAGAAAGGTACCTATGTTTTTGTCGCGTTTGAATGAAATATGTGGTGATAGAGGAAATATATGTAGTTTTGGGATCAATGCGAACAAATTTGAAGTTTTTGAGAATGACATTTTGACTGCATGGTTTTGTGGATAGTAGGTGAGAGAGAAAGTTAGTTTCTTCGTTCAGTAACATTTGTAGGGCGGTTTCTCGATCGATTTCTTGGGCACGATGTTTGCCTGTGGTGACAGCGGAGTCAAGGTAGCCACGTTTTTTGAGAAACTGTCTCATTACCTTGCACTTGCTTTTAAAGTCGGACTCGTCACTACAGAGGCGCGTTAGTCTAAGTGCGCTTTCCATTTGAAAGAACTGACCAGCCAGACCGGCCATTTGGAAGGAATAGCTCTACAACGCCTTCACTATAACACACGTCGAGAATGATATATGCTCCTCTGGAACAGTGCGAGGGATTATCGTGCAAGTGTTCCGTCAAATCGTTGCATTTTCTTTGCAAACTGACGGGTCTGGCCGGCCATTTCTGACAAAAGGAAAGCGCCCTAAGAAGTTGAGAAAATGGAATGGCATTTTTACGAGTTGTGGATGAGAGGACGAATGCAGCAAGTAATTACGGCAATCTGTTGGTTTATAGTGTGCGCTTGTAGATAAACCGTTGTCGTTGACTGAAAGTTTAATGTCGAGGACATACAATGGAAAGCTGACAGCGACATTCGATAATTTGCTTGTTTAGTTCGTTGCGTTTAGAGTGCATGGCTCTGATCGTACCTCTCATAGACCCTTTGCACAAATGGCAATGTACATCCTAAGCCTCACATTCATTTGAAAACTCCTATGTCTAGAAACATAAATACGAGGCTAAGGATGTGCAAAGTATTGTTATTCAAATTTAGGCGTCATATATGCAAAGGGTCTATGATGAAGCGTAAAGAGTGTTTTGGGCGCGCTTAATTTCGTGAAGGTATTTTTGGTTGAAATTGGAAACATTAGAGAAAGTAGACGAGTGGAAATTCGAACGGAAACCTTTGGGAATTACTTTGTGCCGGAGATACCGGCTGATGAAATTGATGTGGCTACAGAACCTACTTTTAGCGAAAATGTGGATAGCTAAGCGGAATGCTAAATGACTAGAAATGAAAGGGAAAGGATAGAGGTAACTTACGACTTCCTGGCGTAGCTCCTTGGCGAGTGTCTTGAGGTTAGGCATCGTGGGTTTCGGCGTCTTAATTACGAAGAATGAAGGAGGTCGCAGCGATTGAAAAGAAAACAAATTTTGCGAACACCTACGAGATGTAGAAAAAAAACGACACAGATGCATCAAAACCAGTTGCCCGCCATTTTAATCTTCCTAATAACTCCCACCACAACATGACAATTTGCGGCCTATCCTTACACCAAGAGAACACAGTTGTAAAGCCGCAAGAATCTGGAACAAAAATTTATCTTTCAGCTAGGTGCACTCTATCCTAACGGAATCAATGAACGGCTCTAATTTCATTAATTTATTCACAAATTCATTTTACCATATTTCCACCAATGGCGAAGCTCCTCCACACTCGCATAAAAACCAACAACACCCACAATTCCTCTATTCGCTTTGACAAACGGCTAACGCTCGAAACGTCAGCTTTCCAAATCGTTCACGGAGGTACTGATAATAATAAAAATAAAAATAATAATAATAATAATAATAATAATAATAATAATAATAATAATAATAATAATAATAATAATAATAATAATAATAATAATAATAATAATCAGGACCCCATCTGGAGCAAGTAAGGTTATTTTTAGATTGAATTTCCCGCTAATTAGACTCCCACAGGAGCCCGATGACCAATTACAAGAAATTAAGCTGACGTCATAGGGTCACCGAACCGGAACTGCCTTTGTTTTTTGACCTAATTCGCGGGAAGGGCTAGTCTAAAAATAAACCTACTTGTGAAAATGCCATTTCACAGACGCTGTATGGAAGTAATATAATAACAATAATAATAATGATAATGATAATGATAATGATAATGATAATGATAATAATAATAATAATAATAATAATAATAATAGGTTGTTGCCATTTCACAGACGCTGTATGGAAGTTGGACGCTCCAGATGGGCTCCTGTAATAATAATAATAATAATAATAATAATAATAATAATAATAATAATAATAATAATAATAATGATGATGATGATGATGATGATGATGATGATGATGATGATGATGATGATGATAATAATAATAATAATAATAGGTTGTCTCTCGAACCCGAGAATAACATTAACAAAGCACAAAAGTTGATGGTTTGAAGCCATCAGTTGTAGTTGAAATTAACAAGTGGAAATGAACAAGTGCCATCGGTGGACACGCTTGTGGCTCTGAAGTCCAAAGTCCGAGGCACACACACGGCAACAGATCGGGCATGGTGTGCCACCAGTTGTGATTGGGGTCTTCGCTGCTCTTTTACGGCGATTCCTAGCTGCTGCAATATACAGGCAGCGGTCGAAGTTTCTAGCAACTCTCTGGACAGTCGCTCGCCATCCAGATCTATTGGCTGTAGCAGTCTCCAGTTCCTTCGGTTGAATTCCTGCCCATTTGAGGTTGGACTTGAGGTTGTCCTTGTATCTCTTCTTGGGTCAGCCTTGGTTGCGTCTGCCCTGAGATAGCTCTCAGGCTTTGAGGACCACAGTCTCGATACTGGTAGTACTTGCCCTCTCTAGAACGTCTTGGTTCGAGACGCGATCTTGCCAGCGTATCCGCATAATGGAGCGCAGTGAGCGTGTGTGGAGCTGCTCGAGCTTTCTTAGATGCCTGCCATAAAGAGTCCAGGTTTCACAGCCGTACAGCAGTGATGGAAGAATTATTGCGTTGTAGACCTTGAGTTTGGTAGACAGAGAGATGCTTTGGTCCTGTAAGACCTTGATATGAAGTCTGCCAAAATCCTGGCTAGCTTTCTGAATCCTGGTTGTAATTTCCCTGTCCAGAGTCCCATCATTGGAGATGATACTCCCTAGGTATTTGAATGACTCGACATTCTTTAGCTGAGTGCCATCGATGGTGATACAAGGCTTTTGAGGACGGGTCGCTGGTGCAGGCTGGAGAAGGACCTCTGTCTTGCTGAGACTGCTCGTTAAGCCAAAATGTTTCGCAGCTTCAGAGAATACGTCAACAATTACTTGCACATGGTGTACATTGTGGACCATAAGAGCACAGTCATCGGCAAACAGCGCTTCAATTAGTAACCTCTCCAGCGTTTTCGTCTTTGCTGTCAGAGAATAGGACTGGTCAAATAGTGACCCATCGAGACGGTAACGGATGTAGATGCCCAGATCCAGTTTATCTCTGGTGGCATGAAGTATCACTTGTGTGAAGTAGAGGTGGAATAACACTGGAGCGAGCACGCATCCTTGCTTCACTCCATTTGAGATATCAAATCTTTCAGAGGATTTGCCGGCCGACAACACATCTAAGGTCATGTCATCATAAAGCAGTCTGATGAGGTTGGTGAATTTCGCTGGGCAGCCAAGTTTCGCAAGGATGACCCACAGCGCTTCTCCATTGACCGTGTCAAATGCTTTGGTCAGGTCGATGAAGATTGCGTAGAAGCAAATGTTCTGCTCAGTGCATTTTTCTTGAATCTGTCTGACTGTAAAGATCATGTCAGTTGTGCTGCGGTTACGGCGAAATCCAAACTGCGATAATACGAGCTAGGATTTTCCCGGCAGTAGAGGGTAGTGATATGCCTCTATGGTTCCAACAGTCTGCTCTTGAACCCTTTGTTCTTAAATAATGCGACAATGGTTGCGTCACGAAAGTCAGCTGGCATTTCTTCCATTTCCCAGATGCTAATGGGTATTCCATGGAATGTCTGTAGAGCCTCGTTGCTAAGGGCTTTGAATATTTCTGCAGATATTCCATCCCTTCCAGGTGCCTTGCCACTGCTCATCTGTTTGATGGCTTTCCTGACATCATCTAGCCAAGGAGGGTCGTCAGTGTCTTCAATGAGTGCTCTTTGGGGGATATGGTCAAGTACGATAGGGTCAAATGAGGATGGGCGGTTCAGAAGCTGACTGAAGTGTTCGTTCCATCTTTCTCTGATAGCAGCCTTGCCCTTGATGAATATGGTTCCGTCTGTGGAGAGCAGTGGACTAGAGCCAGATTTTGAAGGACCAAGCAACGTTTTAAGAGAGTTGAAGAACTGCTTAGAGTTGTTGGAATCAGCGAAGCCTTAGATTCCTTCAGCTTTCTTCTCCCACCATTTGTCATGCATCTTCCGTAGTTCCCTTTGCACCAAGGTTTGGTATGATCTGAACGTGCCCTTCTTTGGAGTAGAGCCCGGGTTATTTTGCCACTCCATGTATGCCTTGTTCTATTTGGCGAAAAGTTCATCTATGTCACCATCGTTCTCGTCAAACAAATCCTGATGGTTACAGGATTTTGGGCCAAGTACTGCCTTTGCTGCTCCTGTTACTGCCTCTCTGAACTGGTTCCATTTCTGGGTTGGCACGTCAGAACTTAGTTCAGCAGCAACAAGTTTTTCATCCAGTTTGAACTGGAAACTTTCAAGATATTGACGCTGCTGAAGTTTGGCGACGTTGAATAATCTTCTGGACAGTTTCGGGTGCTTTCGATGGAGAGGGGGAATAATGAGATTTAGTGTAGAGCGGATGAGCCTATGGTCTGTCCAGCATTCAGCTCCTCGCATACCTCTGGTAATGAGGACACCCCGTACATCACGCTGACGGACGATCACATAATCGATAAGGTGCCATTGTTTGGATCTGGGGTGCATCCAAGAGGTCTTGTATTGGTCTGCCATTCTGAATACCGTGTTGGTGATGCCCAAGTCGTATCAGTGCACTTGTTTAGCAGCAGGAGACCGTTGGCGTTCAGATTACCTGTGCCGTGTCTGCCGATCACTCCTTCCCAGCGACTGAGATCACGGCCAACTTGGCAGGGACAGATTCAAGTACAGAAATGAGGTTGGCATAGAATTGCTCGATTGTCTCCTCTGGGCTGGTAAGCGTTGGTGCGTATGCAGCGATGATTGTTACGTACCGGTTGTGGCCGTGGGGTAAGCGGAGCTTGATTAGTCGCTTGTTGATGCTAATAGGCAGAGTGAGAAGCTGTTTCGCAAGACTGGAAATAATAGCTAGGCCAACTCCGTGGATCCTGTCCTCGTCCATGGCCTTTCCTTTCCAGAAGGAGGTGTAGCCACTAACTGGTTCGGTAAGAGACCCCTTCTCTGCAAACCGAGTCTCGCTTAAGGCTGCAATGTCCTTGTTGTATCGTGATAGTTCTTTGGCAACCAGAGCTGTTCTCCTTTGAGGTCTTCCGCTGTTGCCTCTCCATAAGAGTGCGAACATTCCATGTTCCAATAGTGAGTTTTCTCTTTCTCATTTGGATTCGACCGCATGCGTGGATGATCTGCCAGCCGCGGCTAGCTGGCCAGATTGATGTAAGGCAGGAAATCTTTAGGCCACCTTTTCTAGGCCCCTCCCTTACTAGGGTGAGCAGTGCTGTCCTTAATAGGGCTGCTCAGTTGCCAAGGATGCTGTCGGACTCCCCTATTGCCCCGAATATAGGGACGAACGACCAAAGTCCGAGGCCACCTACGTGCAGGATCAAGGCTACAACTGCCAGTGGTCACCTACACCTGTTGCTTCGCCTGTCCCCCATCGCCACATGGCTTAAGGTGACTTGATGAGAGATGAGATAAAACTTGGATGAATCATGTATAGGTGAGTGGATGAAATGTGCAATGTAACCTTTGCGTGAATGATATTATAGTGGAAAAGCCGTTGCACAGGGACGATCCCACTCTCTCGGCCTTGAAAGTCAGGATCCAGTCCCACGAATACATCGTTACATCTGGGGACTTCCTCGGCTGCAGTGGATGACCAAGCCTTTCTTTGTGCTCCGGCGTGCCCTTCGCACTCCACAGTGCGTTGCTGAACCATCTTTATTGCCGTTGGACTAATACTTTTGGTCTTTTCCGCCAAATTCGCTGGTACAGACTTTCCTTTAATTCGGGTGAGCAACTCTCTAGGTACACAGCCTACCAAGGCTACTGAGCTCTACCTGCCCAAACGGTATCCCTGGTCAAGGGGGCTGAGGGTGTCCTGGCACTTCTCAAGGTGTCCACACAGGCTAGTGGAGAGAAGGAGGCGCCCTACTACTCCTCTCTAGACCGGCTCCAAGCTAGGTATAGCCATCACCGTGGTAATTCGACCTTTATCAAAACGTTTGATAAAACTAAATTTTCCTCTTTCACTCTCCTACCGTCGCAGCACCACAGTTTCTTTAGAAACTAGAAATTCCTTTATCTCTATTATTAGCGTATTTCTTGTCGTTTAAATTTCGTTACTTGTCAATCAAATTCGTTAGTTCCCAATTAGTTTCAGTGGTATATTTGAATTTAAATTTATTTGTAACTGAATAATTATCCCTTCTAATGATGTATGTTGTAACATACGAAACGTTAAGCTTTTATAAAAAAACTATGCAGTTCAAGCAAATGTTAATTTGTAACCGCTGATTGTGTTTTGTGCTTATAGTGAGTTTGTTATGAGTCCCATCTGGTATTGAGCTCATCGTCTACAGCCGCTGGAAATATTTATATTGTTCTTCGTCTAGAAAGACAAGATAGTTGTATTAAGGTTAAACTTTATTTCCCCTTGTGCTTAATCGACAGGTTCATCGCATCTCCGTATTCAAGGGCCCGCAGGGCTACCGGCAGTAAATGATGGATTGCAAGAGAAGCGAGAAAACGAGGGGCCGAAAGGATCGATAGGTTGGGATTCGTTCATTTCGTTAGGAGATGTAATGGGTTCAATTTCTTGACACTGATGTCTTAAAAACTCAAGCAAACATTTCGGTTCGTTTGTTAGATTTTGCTTACAAAAATGTTTCCTTGATCATATCACTTGACTGTCGACGAAGTAGCATCTCTCTTAGTTCAGTGTCAAAGCCAAAAAACAAACGTCTAAATGCGGCCCAGTTAAATTAACGTTTGTTTTGTCCATAATTCGATACTGATGGTAATTGTACTATACACTGGAGTAAAGTGATTAGAGAAAACAATCGATAAGGAAAAGAAGAGAAAAATACTCGAAAGTCAAACGAAACGAGAATAAAACATACGTTTTAGGATTTCGATGTACACTCGGGCTGGATCCACTCGTACCCTGGTCCCAGAGATTTTTTTTTTTTAGCCGCGAGAGAACTTCAAAGCGGTGAGGACGAGTCGCGAAGCGTCGAGAAGACCTCTGGTTACCTTGGACTTGAATCTCAAATTCCATGCACACGCCAGCTGTCAAACGCGTCAAATTCATTATTACAAAAAGGACCAATGGCAACTTAGCAATCACGCGTCCCCTCGTTATTACCAATCAAACGAACCAATCATATTGATTTGCGTGTTTGTAAAAATATCAACCAATCGGAGCCTGAGGGTCAGATCCTGACACTAGCGTCTGCGTGAAAGTGAAAGTCCAAGATATAACCAGAGGTTTTTCTCCTCTCACCGCTTCGCGTCTTGTCTTCACCTCCTCGCGGCTCTGGCGTGGCTCAAGAAAAACCTCTGGAACCAGGGTAGATCCACGCGCTGAACGAATCTAGTCTGGAAAACTTCCTTGATTTACAACTGATTTAGAAATTAAAAACAAAATAAATGAAACTTTATGCAAATTTATGCATAGAAGATTTATTGAATGAATTATAAATCAAATACAAGTGCGGCAACATTCAGCTCTTGAAAAAAGGAAAAAAGAAGTCGGACAACGAAACAAGACATTTTGCGCTTGGGGTTCTCTTTCAATAATGGCAGTAGCGATTACAATAGATTTTCTACATACAACGTATATTATACATAACCCTGATAAAGAGAAATCAGTTCACCTCCCCTTTTTATGATGAGAACTCTTTTATGTTGGATGTGGTTTATTGATTATAATTGACTGTTTTTCTTGTTAATTTTCCAATCTCGATTGCACTCGTCAAGTGCATTTCGTAATTAAAGTCAGTAAAATAAAGTGATTTTTGTTATGATCCCCACCTGGCATTGAGCTTGTCGACTACAATCCTGGACAAAAGTGTTGGGAAGGTACCATCACTTTAGAGATAACCGCCCTCCCCCTTATCAATGTTGGATTTTCCAGGAAGAAAATGGTGACTTTTCTTGCATGAAGAACTCCAACATTGAATATGGGGGAGGGGGGCCCACAAGAGCATGGCATTTCCCAAATAGTACACCCAATAGTTCGAACAATCGAATTAGGTACGACGTGAAGTGATGAACGCAACCTTCCCAACAACTTTTGACCAGGATTGTAGGTAATTCACGTACCCCTTAATATAATGTATTCAACATTATAATGAATGCAATATTAAGAAGGTTGATAAGGGATACCAAAAA
Organism: Montipora capricornis; assembly: GCF_036669925.1. Taxonomy (NCBI): domain Eukaryota; kingdom Metazoa; phylum Cnidaria; class Anthozoa; order Scleractinia; family Acroporidae; genus Montipora; species Montipora capricornis. Next base: position 54,107,278 of record NC_090885.1, read on the forward strand.
GTATTTACCGCTTATCCTCTACCGCCGCTGTGAATGTCCATATTATTCTTCGTCGAAAAACACTGGAATTCTTACAGCGATAGTTGTAACGGTGAATCTTAATTTATTTCTCTTTTTGTGCTTGATCGACAGGGTCATCCCATCTCCAAGTTCGTAGGCAACTACCACTTCCGCCGGTACCGCAGACAGGGAAGCGAGAAAGCGAGGGACCGAAAGGATCGTTTGGTTAGGAAATTCTTTCATTTCGTTGAAATCAGTTTGTTAGATTTTGCTAAAAAAGACAAATGTTTCCTTGATCATATCATTTCTATGGCCCGGCGTACGGCTATACTTGACTGCAAACGTAATAGCAATTACTCACCTGGTTCAGTGTGAAAGCCAAATAATCAAATATCCGACGTTTGTTCTGTTCAAGATACTGATGCTAAATGTAAAATAGACTGGAGTAAAATTAAAGAAAAGAATCGATAAGGAAAAAACAGAAAAATTAAGCTTAAGTCCAACGAAACGAAACTAACAAACATTCATTTGTATTAGCCTCCGATTTACACCCGGATAAACTGAGATTTACACACAAAAAAAAATTGAATTGAAACAAATGCGAACTTGTGCAACAAAAACTTTATTGAATGAATTACTAAGTCAAAAACGAGTGAGGCAACCTGCAACTGAAAAGGAAAAGGAAGGCAAACAAGGTGAAATACGTGTTCGGGAGAGTAAAACTGTTCTAAAAATTTCGATTCTATGTTGCCAAACAGCCATAGAATTCTTTACTAAAACATCACCTAAGAGATTCGCAACCAGGGAAAGAATTCCCTGGTTGGAAAGGGTGTTTTTGCAATTTTTGGCACTCTAAAAGGTCAGCTAGTAGTTTTGGATAAGCAAATGGTTCGCTTGGGAGTTCTTAGAAGGTAACTTTCAGCGAACAATTTCTGAAATGAAGATTTCAACGCGTTCCAAACTAATTTGTGGCATTACATTTTAGAGAAATTTGGTATAAAACAATCACAACGCACTGAAGAATTTTGCCAATACAGGTAAAGTTGAGTTTTCCATCGGGGAGAAATAAGGTCTCCGTCAAGTTCACACGAGTCACAATTTAAAAAAACACAATACCATTTTTTTCTTCCAATGAGCAAGCCTAAATACGTAAGAACACAGTTTAATATTCACAAAAAGACCTTCCGAATTTCGAATACCCTTCATACTCATCAATGCAACTGAAACGGTCATTACCAACCTACATTGAATGGTCTTCCGAATTTCGGACCCCATAAAAACTCTTATCCGACAAAAAGCTATGATTACTACCTAACTTAAAATGCCTTTTCGGACTCCTCAGCACGTATCCTACTAAAAAACTATGATAAACTACTTAAAAGTAAAAAACGATAATTACTAGTTTACTTGAAATGCCCTGCGAATTTCGGACCCTCGAGTCTTATCCGACAAAAAAACAATGATTACTACTTAACTTGGAATGCCCTCCGAATTTCGGACCCCTCGACTCTTATCCGAGAAAGAAAACGATGGTTATACTATTGAACTTGAAAGGTTTTCCGAATTTTGGACCCTTAAACTCTTATCCAAGAAAAGAAGATTACCGGTACCACTTGAAATGCTTTCCGAATTTCGGACGCCGAAACTCCTAATCGAGAAAAAACGATGATTATCACTTAATTTGAAATTCCTTCCGAAGTTTGGACCCCTCAAGTCTTATCCTACAAGAAAACGATATTTACTAACTTGGAATGCGTTTAGAGACCGCTTTACGTTTTCCAAATAGTTTCCACTTTTACCTTTAGCGCTCTTCGCTGAAAAAAAAAAAGTCAACTAGACGCTCCATAAAGCGTACATTGGGTTGCCTGTGGTATGTGTTACACAAAAAAGGAAGGCACTGAATTGGTGATATTGAACTGCAGTGTTCCAGTTAATTTTTTCAGTGGGGGGTCATTAACACAATTTGAGGGGTCACCCACATTTCGCGCCAGCAGAGGCCCTTTGGCTCACACGTTCACATGTTTAATTATTTTGTAATGTCCTGTGCCATTTTGAGGTCTTTTAGTTTTTTAAGCTTTGGTAATAAATTCCGTTTAAAGAAAACAAAACACGGTCTTTAGTAAAATTCACTCGTTTTTTCTTTAAATGAATAGTCTGCAAAAAACTAAATGCAAATTGCTCTGACGGACGTTTTCCAGCATGTCTTGCTGCACTAAGCAAACGTTTATTGCACACACTAAGAAAGGACTGAAGGTGTGGTTTCCGCTTCATAATTCCTCTTCTTGTTAGTCTAATCTGATGCCATCAGAAAAAGCCAAGCCAAAAGACAGATGACGGAAAAAAATAACATACTTTTTATATATAACTCTGAATCGAATTCTCATCGAAAGATTAATAACAATCGATCTTAAAAACACGAAACGTTCTGCAATTTCTGACTTTTATGAATAAACGGAAAGGTCATGATGAAATTGATCACGTGCTAGGCAACCATCAGGTGATCACCTTGTGTCAACTGAATGAACTACGGGAAACGCAGGCAGCCCAAGCTCGGTGTACGATTTATAGACTTTGTATGGGAAAAGATACTTTGAGCTTATAAATGCTAAAGTAAGCTGTAAATGTAGAAATAAACTTCACTTATCTCATTTCCCCTCATAACAATTAAAGACATCGCAAAAATTCGTAAGCCACAAACCCGTCTAAAACGGACACAGTTTGCCCTCCGATTGCACAGAAAAGACGAGGACAGCTGCACCTAGAGGTAAGTGAAGTTTATTTCTGCATTTACAGCTTACTTTAGCATTTATAAGCTGAAAGTATATTTTCCCATACAAAATCTATAAATCGTACACCGAGCTTGGGCTGCCTATGTGGGAAAGAATGTTAATCGTTCGTCGTTTTCAGAGTCAAAGAACGTACTTTTTAGCCAAGAAACGTCCGTCTTTGGTTTTTTAATTTTGTTGTAATATATAACTGAATATTTACATTTCATCTGTCGGGTCAGGACGCCTTCTCTGTCCGGTTCCTGAGAAACGTATCTATTTTGACTTCAGGGTGAACCATTAACACAATCGCGAGGTTGAGCGGCCATTTAATTGAAAATCTAAACATCTATTAGATACAAAACAGACTTGCGAACTATCGCAAATCACAATGCTGACAAGCACAAAAGACGAAGACATGGTTAAATAATTATAAGTTTGTTACTATCTGAATGTTTTTGTGTTAGAGTAAAGGGATACATTGTCACGCAAATGATGAAATTTCATGACACTCACAAATTCGCAAAAAGCATGACTTTCATGTAAACAATCTTCGCACTAGCAAGTCGTAGCAATAAATTGGATTAACCAGGTAGTTAAAGAATTATTGTTGGCTTCCCAAATAAACTTTATTTTACAGTACGATGACAAAATCATTTGTCAGAGACAAAAAATTCCTGTCTCGTCGCGTATCACATTTCAACGCACGTATGCAAATTTGTTAACTCATTTTCACCGCGTCCCGATTTCCGCCAAAATTTTCTTTCAAATATTAACAAAAATATTATTTCTCGTCAAACGTTACATCTTTTTTGTTCAAATAACCGCTAAAAATAAAGATTTTTTTAACAATCTATCTGTAGATATTTTTTCATAATGTAGTGTTCTCTGTCAAAATTTGCACAACAATCAAAACAAAAATAGCAACGCACACAACAAATTTAGTCGCTTTTACCTCTTTGTCGAATTCTCATGCTTAACACAGGAATTTTTAGCTATTTTGAAAACTCTTTCTTAATTCGTTAGCAATCATCCTTTCAAATTTCAGAGAAATCAACCGGTCCGCGAATATCTTTGAGTTTTTTTCAATGCGATGTCAAAAGGCCAAGTGGATGTTATGCATAATCGGGCGATCAAGTTGCGCCTGTGAACCGTTATAAATAAAATTTCACAAAATGTTCCCGAATCGTTAAGTATCACCACAGAAGACAAGAACATCATTCTAAAAGCTTATTCTACGCAAAAAGTAGGTTCTGGAGGTAATTTTGAAAGAGGAAATCAAGCTTACAGCAGACGACAACTACAAACTCACGAGGCGCACATGGTATATGTAATTAAGTTAACACACCAGAAAGACGTTAACCTCATTTTGACGCGAAAATGCTTATAAAATGTGATGAATTAATAAAGGCCACCTTTTCCAGCGAAAAATGTTTTGAAACAAACAACATATTTGCTATTAGAGGCAAAAACCCCTTCCTATTTCATTAAGTGCGTGAAGAGAAGAAACTCAATAGCGTCAAATTACCATACGCAATATAACAACAAAATAAATTTCAGGATCAAACCGTTTCCATGAAGAACCTTTTCCTTGAATAATGAAGCACAAAATAGACAACAAGCTTTCTTTCAAATAATTCTTGGCTGTCACATTTCCAATTATTTTTTTACCTGAAGACTGTGCAGAGTTGAGTACAAATAAAATTATACAAAAGCCAGACAACAGAGATCACAGATCCACTGAAGATGTTCGATTACGGTTCTCTGTCTTTGTTGAACGCATAAGTTACCAGTGAATTTTCCATTTGGTTTCAGTGTTCTACATAACAGCACACTTGGTAAAATATTAGAAATACAGCTCACTTTGATTTCGGCTCGACGGGCGATAGATTGTTGTCGAAGTCCATTACTCCTATTTATTTTTCACCGCCTGTCTTGTTTATCCAATTGACTCTCCATTATTGAGCTACATAAGGGTGTATGTTGTTTAAAGATCCACTAAAACGGCATTCGCGTTACAAGACTTTCGACGCCATTGCAGGTTAAGTTAAATATTCTGCTGTGTCCACCAGAGAAATCTACGCATTTCCACTACCCTCTCGATCCTAAAAAAATACGCGCAGAAGGCTCTATGCACAAAGACACCACTTAGCAGGGGAGTGACAGGCAAGACTTTTACCGACACGGAAAACAAAGAAAACGACGAAATATTACCCATTTTTCGACTGGGATTGCCATACTGACAACCCAGTAATGACCGCGAAGATTCTTGTCGACTATACCTACGAACTCTAAGGTACAACTTAAACAAACGTGTTTCATTGCTGTTGTTTACATAATTTATGGACGTTCGCGCCAAAATCTTTCTACGGTGAGGGTCACCGAAATGTTTTGGAGAAAATGGCAGGGGAAAAATGCCTTAATTTCGATAAATCGGTCATAATAACGAGATGTAGCCTCATCTGCTCACCCATCGAAAATCTAAAAATAAACTTTTCGATTGAAGGTTTCCGTGCATAGGTTTTTAGGAGTGAGATTTTTAGATAATTGCATGCCGCTAAGGATGTCCTAGACAGTAGAGTTCATCATCGGCGAGCGTTTTCGTGAGCTTTACCCGTTGCAACCACTTCCGGAATTCGATGGCGCGAGAAAAGAAAATTTTAAAAAATATAACTTCTTACGGTGAGAATTTTTTCATTTTAACATATTTTGCAGATAGTAAGTAAAGTAATTGATTCATGATTTAAAAAAAAATAGGGGTCATCAATGATCTAAACGAGTAAAATCGATGTGATGTTGCAAAGCTCTTGGAAAATTTCGTTTGTCACGTTTTTGCGTGACCAGTCGGGGAAGGACTGGAACCCAAGACAGGATCGATCGTTGAAGGGATGAAGGGTTTTTATTTAAAGAAATACTTTCTCGAGCATAGCAACGAAGTTTCAAGTAAGCGTCATCTTCATTTGGTTAGTGAAGTTAGTATAATCTCTCTCCATTGCAGTCATGCTCATCTTCTGGAGTGTGGCTTTTGTGAAATGTAATCGCGGTCGTTCCTCGCAGGTGCGCACTATTCAAGCGGACGAGGACAAAAATGAAATTCTTCGCTGTTTTGACAAAAGTAAAGGAAAAGAACTTCAAAACCATGCATTCATTTTGAACTTGAGTTCGTAGGGTAATAAAAACATTAAAAAAAATAATAACAGCCCCACTAAATTTACGCAATGGTTCGGCCTCGAGTTTTCCAAACTTTCAGCCACTACTCGATCAACTACCTTTTCCAGGGTTTTTCCACCCTCCCGCTCACTTCTCTATAACGTTTCATGATGGCCTGGAATTTTTTCCACGGCGTTTTTGTCGCCGTGTTATTTTCACTAATGGTTGAATAATATTTATGAAAGTCAAGTCGACTGGTGTACGACTGATAAAACTACGCGAATATCAGTCTTGCAGTAGTCCACTTGACTTTCATATCTTTTAATCAATTTTGGCTGATCACGATCTTCTCTGATCCAACAGAGTGCTAGACTTATCGTCCACGGTTTTTGCAAAGGTTCACTAATGCTCGAAGTAACGCGTGAAATATTACAGTCGTGTTACCTGCGCAGTAACGTTGCGCACAAACAATTAGCGCGAACGTCCTTAACTTGCGATAAGACGCTTTAAGATATATATTTCCACTGAAAAGCCACTTAAAAGCAACAACGCTTGTTCGCAAGTTAAACAGATTGAGGGGTGAAATTCCTTGGTTTTTTTTTTTTTATCACAATCAAATATTGACATAAAAATGCTAATAATATGCATGAAAAAATTACTCGATTTTCTGATTGGTGAAGAGGAATGCAGTTTAGGTGTAAGACAGTGCAAAAAGTGTGATACCTGTGCAAATTATACATCTAACTTCTGGATTTGGTCAGAACCAATCAAATCTTTTTGTAGGATATGTGTGACACTTGGAAAAACAAGTAGAGTGATTGAAAAACTGTCAGTAGTTTTTTTTAAAAAATCACAGACGTTTCGGGTGTAGAACCCTTCTTCTGTATAAAAACTGGTTTTCTTTTTCTTCTTAAACTTTCAGTGATCAATTTCTGATCTGAAGATTTGAGTTCATTCCCTAAAATTTTCAGACACTTCAAGGTTTTCTGGGTGATAAAAAAAAAACTCTCTTTAGGCCCGTTTCAAACGTCGAACTTTACATGTGCCGAATCTAATGCAAATGAGTAAAATCTATTGTTTTCGCTCATTTGCATTAGATTCGGCACATTTAAAGTTCGACATTTGAAACGGGCCTAAGACAGTCTATATATTACAAGGAGCCTACATTTGCTTCTCAAAGACTTTGGTTTAATTTCCTCGTTGGGTGCCCTTGTATTATGTCTTCCCAATTGAGATCATATGAAGATATATACTCGAGAGATTTGGTCCTTTCTTTTGTTTATTAGAAAGAATGCATGCATGCATTCTTTTAAAATTAATGAACAAGACAAAGGATCAAATCAAAATGTACAAAGGAATACAGTCAACTCTCTCTAAGACGGACACCATCGGGACCGGCCTCAGCTGTCCGTCTTAGAGAGGTGTCCGGCTTACAGAGAGTCGACGTAACATGATCCCAGGAATTTTGAGATAATAATGCTGAACCTGTGCAGAGTGAATACGCGTCTGTTTAAAGTTTGTTTTAAGTTATTTACTTGAACGAAACCTACTTGTTTTAGATTACAATACAATTCGGTTGTCACCTCCCAAGTTATTTTTTGAATGGGACAATGACTGATTTAATTTTAACTTGTACTGTATGCATTCCGAAGACAAGATAAGAGCTGTCAATTAAACGCCTGGTGTTAAAAAGAGTCACGTACAAGAATTTTTCTTCCCTAAATCGTAATTTGCGATAACATTCAGCTCTTCGCAAGTGTCCGTTGACGATTTCAAAGCGTCCGTTGTCCGTCTTATGGAGGTGTCCGTCTTAACGGCCGGGACCAGCACCAGGTGTCCGTCTTATAGAGGTGTCCGTCTTACAAAGGTGTCCGTTATGAGAGAGTTGACTGTAAGATCTATTCGGACAACTAAACAAGACAATTATCAATTGGGGCTCACTTCAACAATGGCAGCAACACAACATTACTAAGAGGGCTTTCAAAATTTTCTGGCTAAAACGTAAAGTGTACGTACCCTCGATGAAGGAAAATATATTTTATCACCTTCTGGCACAGTTTTTCTTCCCGGTGTTTGCAACAGCAACATATTCTATTGTTTTCTTTTCTTTATCAGTTCACCTCCCCTTTTCCTAACTATTTTATCTTGAATATGGTTTATGAATTAAAATTTTTCTTGTTTTCCGATGTCGAAATTTACCGATTGCACTCTTCAAATGTATTTCTTTAGGCAGGTGCATTTCACTGACCCGTAGTCCAAGGACTGCATGGATGGCCGGACCAGGTCCATGCATGGACTACTAAAACTGATTAAACATGGACTAACTAAAATGGATCGAGTTCTAAATGCCATCCAATGCCTACCTATTTCGTCGTTGGTAAAGGGCGTTCAAAACATCATTGGTCAAATGATCACGTGTTGTGTTGTGGGGTACTGACCCAGAGTAGTTAAGAAAGGCAGCTGTTGGAGCCTTTCCTCCCATCGCTCCTTTTCCGAAATCTTTATGGGAACATATTAAAGAAGAGCGTTTACAAATACAAACACACGATTTCCCACAATAACCTCGTTTCACGAAATACATATCTCTCGGCTAACCGAGTTCTCGAGGTCCGTACTGTGAGTTATGGTCGACCAAGCTTCTTCCATTCATTTATACCATAGATCATTGGGGAAAAATCTGTAAGTTACAGTACGGATCGAGAAAACGAGGTTAGTAAGACAACGGCCGTATTGGCCGTATCGTAGAATAGGGCCCGCTAAATTACCCAATCATAGCGTTCGTACTTTCAAACAGATATAATAATGATTTTCATAGTTTGAAATTGAGCACTTCCGGTTTACGATTTGCATGCACTTCAAGTGGCTTATTCCTGGACTTACTACAAACAAAAATCCGACGTGAACTCTGGACGCCTAAATTGTGTGATTTGATTCAACCTTTTTTCTTTGTTTCCTGTCTTTCGGTTCTGCTAGCGCTTAGCAAAATAAAGTGAGCAATCTTTTTTTTCTAAAAAATATACCTAACCATATCTCATTGTTTTTGATCAGTAGGAGCTAAAGACTGGATTGCATTGCCACCAGGTATCAAATTGCAGGTCGTCGACAAGCGTCACAGTACTCAGCAGGACCAGTAGGAGTGATCACAGGAAGCCCGAATCAAAGCATAATTATGAAGCATGTCATAGTAGTTCACTGTAACCCACCAGTATGAAAACCGAACGATTAAAATTAGTGTTAAAAAGAAATAAAAATTAATAAACTGCATTACAAACAACCATTCAGCCTGTTTATGTGGGACCATTTGTAATGGCATTACATCTCATCACATTTCATCCCCTTTCGTTCGAGTTGCAACTGATATGACAACCCCATGCCCATGCTGTGAAAGTTATTTTGGTTTCTTGCATGGTCGCGCATCCAATGATAAACAATCAGGTGTCTTCTTTAGAATAGCCTTGCATCATTACCGAGGGCTGTCCAATACACCTGAATAGATACGAGTCGCAAAGTCGCTTTGCAGTTGCTATTCGATTCGTCGATTAGCACTTGCAGAACATTTGATGGACGACCCGTTGTCGAATGGAAAAATGCATCTCATTAGCGGGACTTAGTACACGGTGTATGCTAGGAGCCCCTTGTCCGAGTTGTCGATTCGTTCGATTCGTACCAATCGTGGACTTGTGTTACGACCCGTTGTCGAATGGAAAAATGCATCTCATTAGCGGGACTTAGTACACGGTGTATGCTAGGAGCCCCTTGTCCGAGTTGTCGATTCGTTCGATTCGTACCAATCGTGGACTTGTGTTACGACCCGTTGTCGAATGGAAAAATGCATCTCATTAGCGGGATTAAGAATATTTCTAACATGCTGTATGCTAAGAGACGAATAAAAATTGTCAAGTCTCTAGGCCTATCTAAAATTATTTACAGCACGTCCGTGCTCCCTACCCCCCTCCCCCACTTCTGGCGGAGAGAATTAATAAATTCACTTTCAACTTCATCTGGAAAGGCAAACTTGCCAAAATAAAGAAGAAAACAATAATTGCCGAAAGGAAACATGGTGGATTGAAAACGATGGATTTTGAAATTATGGAGAAGGCTTTAAAAATAGCCTGGGTCAACAGAATAGAAGATGAAAGTGGCGCCTCTTGGAAAATAATTCCGGAGCAAATTTTAACTCAATATGGCGGTCTGTCCTTTTTAGCAAATTGTGATTACGACTTTAAACTACTCGACCTTAAAAATCTCCCTACGTTTGACCATTTTGTACTGAGGTACTGGCAGGATTACAAATTACTGATGCCAGGTAATAGAATAACCCCAGAACATGAAATTATCTGGAACAACCAAAACATTTTGGTTGACAAAAAACCTTTATTTTACAAAAGCTGGGTTCATCATGATATTGCACAGGTCCAGCACCTACTAAATGTAAACCGGGAGTTTCTTTCTTTGGCCGACTTCAAGCAAAAATTTAGCATTGATACACCATTCACGTTGTACCACGGTCTTATAAATGCTATTCCAATCGAGTGGAAAAGATCAATTCGGAATTTAAACAGACCTTTACAAATCGCTTCTCCCGAAACTTCCATGACAACAATATATCCTAGCACTCGAACTGCATACAAAAACATCCTTGATAAAACTTTTATATCGCTAACAAATGAAAACAATGTTCTAAACTACGGATTCACCAAAGAGAACATTCACGACGTCTACTTACTCCCTTTCTTAGTTACAGACGAAACGAAGCTTATTGCTTTCCAGTATAAAATAATACATAATATTTTGCCATCTCGCTCCAGTTTATTTCGCGCTGGCCTTGTAGATGATGACATCTGCTCTTTGTGCAAGTTAGAAAAACAATTGCTTGTCCACATGTTATACAATTGCAGCGAATCGCTGCTATTTTGGGAAAAATTTACACAATGGTGGCAAGAAAATTTTTCTGAAACAATTGTCCTATCAGTAAATGCGATTTTATTTGGCTGGCACCAAAATGCGAACAATAAGAGAGTACTCAATTACATTCTTATCATCGCCAAATATTATATCTTCACAACAAGTGTCTGCGACAACAAGCTGAGCTTTGAGTGCTTTCTTTTACGTTTAAATAGCAAGTTAGACGTCCTGCGTATGATAGCTATAAAAAACAAGTCACTAAATAAATTCGAAACAACTTGGCCACCTCTTTTGTAGTTTATTTCTTTCTTTACTTACTTATTTTATTGCTAGCTATATTTGTTATTTGTTTTGTTTGTGTAATTACAATTAGAAAAAAAATAATAAGTAGCATAATTAGCAAGTATATTGTAAGTATAAATGTAAGTGTAATATTAGTACTGTAAGTAGTGTAAATGTTGAAGTTGTAAATAAAATTGCATTGCATAAAAAAAAAAAGAAAGAAAAAGAAGAGTTTTCTACACAATTTTTTTACCTGATGTATTTATCATTAATAAGGTCAGATTTTAACAATTCCTGTTTCTTACTATTCATTTGGTCATTTAATCCTATATCCTCAATTACATAATCCAGATGAAGGACATCTAAATAAAGCATTGACCGCGCAACATCACTGTTTTTCATTACCTTCAAGACTACCAAACTTCATCCCTTGCAGTACATGAACATTTTCAAAAATTGGTGGCCACATTGCTGTAAAAATTGGCTTTGCTTTTCCTTTAGGTTCTGTTTCGACTGGTTCATTACCGTGTCCACCATGATCAAGCACTCTATACTCCTTACATTTCCAACGACACTAAACTACTTTTCATATTCAGTACTCCCCGCTCCAACAATAATTGCCTTATGTAATACCCACTCAAACGCCGGAAATTCCATTTTTCACTTCGTCGTCAGTATGCTAAACATCTTCCTTCCAGGTGAAATGCAACAACACCATTTCCTTGATAGATATATATTTCAGTACAATTTACAGTATGTTGCCCAGTATTCGACCACTTCGTCTTATCGCTTAATGATGAAGAAGTAGCTTTGTCTAAAAAGCATACCCAATTGAAGACTATAGTGCACAAACCATACCCTATTTCAGACCAAAATGGTCAAATATGATACCCTATTTCAGACCAAACCGGCTAAAAAACCAAACGATAATTTAACACTTACCAAATTTATCCACCTCAACCGCTTGCATTACTTGTTCATTTTTGGCTATAAAGCATCTTATAAATTATGTTTGAAAAAAATCATCAGCTTATCGTCTTCAACTTGACAAATGGTTTTAAATCATACTACGGTAAGGGCGCTAAGAGTGTGAGCACACTCACCTTCAGGTTCGGGCAAAATTCTTCTCTGGTTTTCCACACTTACCAAATTTATCAGCTCTATCTCTACTTTTCCATTTCAAAAAACGCGAACTTTTCGCTTTCACTCATTGTGGATTCCTTGCAGCATAAACCATAACAAGCACGCCATTTAACAACACCTCGAGTGACAGTGGAATAAAGAAATGAATTTCCTTGGATGCTCAAGAAAGTTTGAAACTTACTGTGTTACTTATCCGGGTTATAATGAGACCGCGCGGTCATGGGGACAAAAGCTAAAAATAGCATTCGCATCCAAAAATAGATTTCAAATAGTTATCATTGGGCACGGGATTCAATCTCTTACCTCATGATCTCTTGTTTTAACAAGTTCTTTTACCTTTTGAAATCAATTTGTAAATAGAATGATGCCTTCTGTGACAAACTGAACTCGTTAATGTTAATGAAAGAAAATGTACACAATGACGATAGTAGACTTGCCACAAGTCGACCTCACGAGAATCCCACGAAAAATTGTTTTGGGGAGCGAATCGTGATTTTTCGTTCGCGAAGTGGATGAGCGAGCGACGAAGTCGCGAGAGGTCTACTTGTCGCTTGCAAGGTTTTCATTTGCGTTTCGCGCCAAAAAGGGGATGACGTCATTCGCAAGTCCTGCACTTGATGGCGCAATCCGACGAAAACAATCGAACATGTTTGTTTCTACGAAATCGAAAGAGGAAATTTGTTGACTTTGTGTTAAAGGTATCAGAAACAAAGACGAAATAAAACGAAAGCTTATTTCAATCTCGAGTCGCCGCTTGGAAAGGAGATCTCCAGTGATATTTAATGGATTAACACTTTGTGTCGTAATTTGTGCTGATAGAAACGGAACACTAGTTCGAAAGATTATAGACAAGTAAGGGAAAGCTTCGAATCGTCAAGAAAGTCAATTGATTTCACTCATGAAAGATCAGGTAGGCTTCAGGTGAAGAAGACGTGCTAGACCGTGATTAAAAGATGCATTCTTAGTCAAACTTACCATTTGGCGATGCAATGACTCTCGTCGATGAGTACACATCCATTTTAAATTTTTTTGTTCCATTCGACGAGAAATGTGTCGATAGTTGTTGAGAATTGCCTCGGGACGTCCAAACACCAGCTTATACTTAAGATTTTAAATATGTTGTTTCCTATATATGACGCTCTAATGCCACGACAATTGAGGCTAGAGACCGAGTCTTTCATGAGTGAAATCAGTGGAACAATTACGAAGACGATAGCGTTGCAATCCTCTCCAAGTAAACGATCAAAAGCGTACGCGGCTTGTTCAAAGGTCAGATTTTTCCCAACTCCGGGTGGAGAAGACACGAACACATCTCTTCAAGACAGATATTCTTGAATTGTTTTTCCCTGATAGTCGCGCAATTCGGAATATCCGGTGGCCTTGGTAGCTACAATACTCGTCAAATTTGTTGGAACACCCATCCCCGTTTCCCCCTTCCTCCAATGTTGATTTCCACAACTACTAGTAGTCGCCCGAAAAATTCTCACACAATATTGAATGTGGTATAAAATACGATCTTGTAACACGATGATTCTGACCATTCGTTAAGTGTTCCAACGAAATGTGTAGGTATCGGAGAGGCTGAACATTTACGCACGCTTGCGCTGACGGAATGTTTGAAGACGAGACGAGAAAAATATGCAGTACCTCCAGACGTGGCGCTGGAGCTTCGTACCAAACGAGTCATCCCGGGATTTCGACCCGTGCGATCGCTTTTGGACGCAGTTGGCCCTTCGCTGCTTTCTGCTACCGACCTCGCCTCCCGGTACGGCATTGAGGGAGGGATATGTCGGCCCCTAAACCATATGAGACAAATCCCACGCCTACTCACAGCTCCAAACCGCCCTTGTCATTACAATTTAACGTAAGATTTCGATGGTTTATATATTCAAGATGGTAAGCATATGGTAATTATATGGTAAGCACTGGAGTCGCAGATTACAAAGTGCACCCATGCGCCCTGCCGAAGGTAACATACATGCATGCATAAAACTTTATTTCATCTCGAATTTCAGAATAATATCTTCGAGACATTACAGCTAACATACATGATATATACAGATACATAACTAAATATTATATAATATTTAAAGATATATTAATCAAAACGAAAAGCCTCTGTACAAAATCCGGCCCTGGATTAGTTTAAAACCAGTAAACTCAGTGGTACGGGAAAAATCAGGTAGCGCATTTCGCAACGTACTTAGTAAAAACGTATG
>NC_090885.1:54123137-54135637 GCF_036669925.1 Montipora capricornis
TTTTTGCGTAGTGAACAGTACGACATAGCAAGTAGACAGAAACTCATTAGCTGCTCACTTACGCAAAATTTTTGCGTCGTGAAAATTGGTGTATCTTTTCTTGTAGACAAACTCATTAGATATTCTTAGATATTCAGTACGCACAAAATTTTTGCGTAGTGAAATAATTGATGTATCTTTTCTGTAGACAAACTCATTAGATATTCAGTACGCAAAATTTTTGCACAGTGATTTTCGAGCTTCTATTATAAAAATACAAACTCGGGAAATAATGAGCACCCAGTTTTGATGCCTTCTCCGCTTACGCTTATTTTACTTATATCACTAACCCTTTAAGTGAATTGTTGAAAAAAAGAGTTTACGACTAAAAAAATAAATTGTCCTTAAAGATACATAGTTTTCCTCTGACTCCAGTTAACTCTTCGACAGATTACCCCTGTTTTTAACGAAAAAACACCAACTTTGGAAAAAACACATTTTAGTTTGGAACACGTTTAACATTAAAGTATTAAGTGCTCGCCAAAACCTAAATTTGCTTCAGACAAGTGGGGGATCAACTTTTTCCTTTCAAGCCATTGTAATATCCATTCAATACGCTGAAGCCTTCATAATGTTGTCAACCTTTGCCGTTCGATGAAGGACCTAATTTTAACTAGGATTTAATTAAACCGTATGCCTGTATACAGTATATCGGAAGGAACTGATAACTTCCTTCGTTTCTGCAATTTCGCTTTCACTTTCCAATGAATGCTTTTCTGTAATGTAAATACAAGCAAGATGGACTTTTGCCTAGGAAATTAAAACAGCAAATTGAACTGGGAACTATTTGTTTCCATTACATGAGGAATCATAAATCTCTGCCTGGATTGGTCAAAAAGAAATTTGTGTTTAAACATTGCACAGCTGATTACATCAACTAAGGCTCGCATTTCTAGAATTAAAGTAAAAAAAGGATAAGAATGAAGGAAGCTTTTCTCGGTGCAAATTTGCAGTCAAGAAAACGACCAGTAAGTTGATTGTATATTTCGTCTGTATATCCTGGATAAAATAATGTGTTGTTTGAGATAAAGGGCCTGTGACTTAGTTTGTTATGCCGATGCATCCAAAGTTTAGAGACGATTTGGCTAAGTTTAATTCCAGTCACCAAAAAAGGAAAAAAAGATAAACATAGTGGAGTGTCAACGTCTTGATAAAAGACATAACCTTATCGGACAAAGGATTTCCCAAACGGGTATCAAGATGTTCATATTTTATATGCTATAACATTGGATTCTACATTTGAGCTCTGATCTGGGGAAAATACCGAGAGTTGTTGTTCAGCACGAGGCAGGTGGAAAGACCCAGTTCTGATCGAAAGCCTTAAAACGCGCTCAACAAAAAAAGTTTTTAATTTATTTGGTCATAACTTTCATCGCTCTCAGCTTTTAACCTTAATAGACAAAGTGTTACCGATTTCGGAAATGAAATGGATATTCTTAGCGAAATACTCCAAGACATCTGTCGCATCCAGCCTCATAGCGTTAATCATCGCGTCAAAAGTGGTCTCCATGGAAGAGAATCGAAAATCGTTATTTCTTTTGTTAGTATATACAACACCTCAGTAGTACGTTTTACTCCGCTGACTGTGAGGTGATTAGAAATTGAATATTATTCACCTCCGATCAAATGGATGCCAAATGTAGGCTCCCTTGGTCGGAATCATTTTATTTCGTCAGTACGTAATGAACGGGATTTGGTCTTTCACGTGTGAGACTAGACGCTCCGTGAGCGTACACTGGGTTGCCTGTGGTACGTGTTACACAAAAACAGAAGCCACTGAGTTGGGTAGTATTCAACTGCAGCGTTCCAGTTAATTTTTTCAAGTGGGGGGGGGGGGGGGGGGGGGAAGGGCGGTCATTAAGACCATTTGAGAGGTCAGCCAGACGTCGTGCTAGCAAAGGTTCTTTGCCTCACACGGTCATTCACACGTTTAATTATTTTTTAATGTCCTGTCCCATTTTGAGATCTTTTATTTTTTTAAGCTTTGGTAATAAATTCAGTTCAAAGATAAAAGACACGCTCTTGATTGAAACTTACTCGTCTCTTCTTTAAAGGGGCTATGTCACGCAAAATGATATAATTCCATGATTCGCAAAATGCCCAAAAAGTAGAATGACATTGCAATAACCACTTAAAACTGTTGAACAACATAAAAGAAATACTGCAAAAGGAAAGAGAAGCATGGATGAACGTAAATGGAGTCGGCGTTAACATTGATAGGTGCATTACATTGGGTAATCTTGAGAAAGTTCGGCACGACGTTTTTCAAGTTTATGAGAAATCGCCTGGATAAAGGTCGTCTTTTTTCTTAGAATCATTTAGTTTGTGATGTAACGATAATTTTATCGGTAAAGGAATTCCTCATTACCATTTTCGAGTTTTGAACTCGTGATTAACTAAATATTTTCCCGCAACACCCTAAAATAACGTGACATAGCCCCTTTAAATGAAATAGTCTGCAAAAAAACTAACTGCAAGTTACTGTGACGGACGCTTTCCTGCATGTCATGCATGCATGTTTGCACTAAGCAATCGTTTATGCCAAACACTAAGAAAGGACTGAATATGTTGTTTCCGCTTCATAATTCCTCTTCTTTTCAGTAATCTAATGACAGGTAAAAATTTTCTTTGGTTTTACGTTTGCAGCAAAAAGTATCGCAAAAGCTGGGAGTTACCGGTTTAGCACTTCTATTTTGCTGGGTTTAATTTTTGCGGATGATACTTGATCCGCAAAAATAAGTTCCAGCAGAAAAAAGAACAGCAAAAATTTACTCTCGTTAATACAACTAAAAATGCCTTTTTAATCCACATACGATGGGGTAAAAAAGATCGTTTATTTTGATATTTGCATTGACAATTGCATGGAGCTTGCTACAAACAAAACGAAACGATAAAAGGTCAAGTCAATACATTTCCAGTATCTGAGGCATAAAAAAAGAACTCAAAGCAGGCAATAAAAAGGTCACCATTTTCTAAGGGACACTATAATTTCTGCAGTCTCGTCTCTGACTTCTATGAATCAAGGGAAGGTCACGATGTTATGTCAAAAGGAAGAAATTGACGACGTGCTAGGCAACCACAAGGGTGCACGTGATCACCTTGTGTCAAGGTTCTTGTTTACATTGAATGCACTACAGGGAACAATGTTAATCGTTCGTCGCTTTCAGAGTTTTAGCTGACACTTCCGTCTTTCCTTTTTCAATTTTGTTGCAATATTTAATTAAATATTTATATTTCGTCTGTTGGGTCGGGAAGCAATCTTGTCTGGAGCAATGTTGATACATCCCTTCACTGAAGAACCAAGGCAAAAAATGGACAACAAGCTTTCTTAGTCAAATTTCAAATTGTTTTTATTACCTGAAGAAAGCAAAATATTAACGAGAACTCGACGAAGAGGTAAATGTGACTAAGTGTGTTTATTTCAAGCTTATTATACAAATTTTAGACAGATAATATTAAAGTACATGTCAAAAAATATTCAAAAAGGTCGTTAAAAAGCTTTATTTTTGGCCGTTCGTTTGAACGAAAAATGCCAGAAAAACCTTTTCCAACGTAAATTTTATTGAAACAAACAAAAAATCCCCTTTCTATTTTAATTGCCTGCGTGCAAACAAGAAACACAATCCGTGATTAAATAAACTTCAGATCAAACCCTTTTCGTAAGAACCTTTTCCGAGAATAACAAAGCACAAGATAGACAATAAGCTTTCTTTCCAATAATTCTTTACTATCACATTTTCAATTATTTTTTACCTGAAAACTGTGCAGAGTGGAGTACAAAATTAATGTAAATTGCCAGACAACTGAGATGCGACTTCAGTAAACACTGTGATGCATTCAAGGCGTTCGATTCGTTTTACACCCATACAGAATTTGCCATTTGGTTTCGGTGTTGCACATAACAGCACAGTTTGTAAAATAATATTAGAAATAAAGCTCACTTTGTGATATCCTACGGCGAAAGATGCAATTGTTGTCAAAGCCCATTACTCGTCGCTTTTAAGATTTTAGGGGCCAGTTGCTCGAAGCCTGCTTAGCGCTAACCGTTGGTTAAGAAGGTATTTAACGCTGGTTAGCGCGAACCCTGCTTTGAGCAACCCGGGCCAGGTATCTATATTTTTCCCCGCCTGTACAATTGTTTATCCAATTGAAGTACAATTCTAGAGCTCCATAAGGGTATATGTTCCTTAAAGATCCACTGAAACGACATTCGAGATACAATGACTTTCGACGCCTTTGCAGGTTAATTAAATATTCTACTGTGTCCACCAGATAAAATCTACCCATAGACCGAACGCATAAATGGAGGCCAAAAATGTACTCTTTTGTTTATGTGCTGATAAGACTTACTAGCCTCGCTCTCAAGCAACATTTCTTTTGTATTTTGTACATGCAAGGCAAGTGAGTCTAATTAGCACATAAACAAAAGAATTCTTTTTGGCCGCCATTTATGCATTCGGTCTATTTCTACTACCCCCTGAAGCCTAACAAAAATACGCACAGATGACTCTACCCACAAGGACACTACTTAAATAAAATAATTAAAAAACGACGAAATAAAACACAGATTCCGACTGGGTTTGGCAACCCAGTAAATATAGGTGGCGTCGTGGTAACGAACTCGGTGACCTCCATAAATTATTCAGTGCTAGAAAGTGAAATGGAGAAGATTCAGAGGCTCCTTAAAATATTGCTTGTTATAAATCCATGCAATATCTCTCATTCCATACGGTGGCCCACAAGGAACAAGCTGCAAATTAAAGAGTTGCTGCAAATAAAATAAAGTTGCCGCAAGCAAATTCACAATAGTTTCTGCAAATTTACAAAACGAGTTGCTACAATTAAAAGAATGTTGCTGCAAATTAAAACATTAAAATTATGCACTGAAGGAAGGACAGGTTCAAAACACGGGTCACAGGTCATTGTTTTAACAATACAAGAAGTATCCTAAACATACATTAAAGCTAACCTTAGGCCTAATTAGGCTTAAGGTTTGCATATATAAACAGTTAGGGTTGTTTTTGTATTGATAAAACAACGACCTGTGACCAGTGTTTTGTACCTGTCCTTCTTTCAGTGCGCGCGCATACTCTTGATGTTTTAATTTGCAACAAACTTAATTTTATTTGCAGCAACTTTACTTTATTTGCAGCAACTTTATTTTATTTGCAGCAAATTTATTTTATTAGCCGCAACTTTACTTTATTTGCAGCAACTTTACTTTATTTGCAGCAACTTTACTTTATTTGCAGCAACTTTATTTTTTTAGCCGCAACTCTTTAATTTGCAGAAAGTCACTTAATTATGGGTCACCGTACATTCCAGCTCAGTGTCTCTCGCTTTTGACAATTTGCTAGTAAGATAGATATCTGTAGAAAACACGCTAGAAATGAACTAAAATAAAACAAGTTTCCTGGATTTGTAGAGAAACGCAAATTTCCACCTGCCACGTCAACGGCATCGCCACAAACAATAATCGTGCTGCACTTGCAGCATGCATTTTAGCACAATTTTTGTGGTGCACTTCGTAACAACAAGAAATCACCAATTTTGAGGTTTTGACGACAACGTGAGCGTAAAACTCTGAACCCTATAGTCTCTATTTTTACTTTGAAACCGCTCGCACCAATTTATTTTAATTTCATCCACATTTTACGACGTAAACAGGATGGAACGTTGCCGTCGCAGTAACTGTTCTTAAGGACCCCTGTCAGTCGTATCGATAAAACCAATTGAAATGTTTGGCCCCGGCTAAAAAAGGGAGACTTTCTTTATCAGCAAATTTAATCGTTTGATTTTTCAACTTATTAGAACAGGCAAGAGACAACGCCAGACAATTTGAATCTGACTTAGCTTGAGAATGCCGAATGAAACAGAAACAGACGATCCTTCGACAAGGTTGAATACCATGTGGCTTGCAGTTTACATCGCTGAATTTGTCATCATATTTCTTATAAACGGCTTCACTATCATCACCTTTGCAAGAAATCACCATCTACGCAAGTGCACTACGTACCTGATCATAAACCTGGCTGTGGCTGATTTGCTGGTGGGAGCTGTGTCAGGGCCCATGCATGTTTACCATACGCTAACCTTTCAAGCTAAAAATGGATTCAGTTGGAAAAAGTTCACAGTCATGTACTTTGATGAATTTTTTGAATATTGCTCCCTGCTTAATCTTGCCTTGCTGTCGTTGGAACGCCTTCATGCAACTTTATTTCCTTTCAGACATTCTCGACTGACGAACTGGATCTATTTAAAGACCGTTGTTTGCATTTGGCTATTAGCTCTTGTCCTGTCGTCTGCAGCGGCTGCGCTATTTCTTACTGATTTAAAAGCCTCCTTTTTCGTTTGGGCTTCACTTATGATAATTGTCCTTTCGACCGTCATAGTATCCTATATGATTATTATCTTTAATGTGAAAAGGAATGTCCCTCCACAGCTATCTGGGGCAGGGGCCTCCGACAGGAAATTGACAGCCACGTTATTCGTTGTCACTGCTCTCAGCACAATCTTCATTCTTCCCTCGTTTTTCAACGCTGTCCTCAATGTAAGAGGATTCAACACACAATCCAAAAAGGCCAGATTTAATATCCACCAGTCCGTAACTGTCTTGTTCTACGCCAATTCCTTTGTAAATCCTATAGTTTATACCTTAAGAATGCAAGAGTTTCGGAATGCCGCGCTAATCAGGTGTCATAAGAGTACTGAACCCCAACGCCAGTCTCTCCAGATGACGCTGATCAGATGAATTGTGTAACACGCATAACAGCATCTCTGGATCCTCAAACCCTGCGTAACAGTAGTACAAGTGACCACTTTGAAAATAGCAAAAAGTAAAGTAAAGCAACTATATTTAACGTCGATAACTCGTAACAGTAATTCAACTGACAAACCTGATGCAGACGGTGCTCTCATTTTACTTCCCCCTCTTCATCGGTGCTCCATTTTACGAGTATTAAAGATACTTGAGCTCTACTGAAAGGAAAGAAGTCGAAACAAGCATGTGAGATCCGGGAATCGAACTGAAGACCTCTTGCACCAAGGCCGCGCACTAACCGACTTGCTGCTTAAGTTCTCAACTGAGAATAATGAAAATCGAAACACCAGCGCAATTTGACAATCACAGCCGACCTGAGCCGAGCTGGAGGAGCACGGTTAACGCTCACATATAAACATCAGGAGGAGTCCCTTTTAGTCCAAGAGCGAACCAATTGTTTACAGCAATAATAAAGAGATGTACCTTTTTGATGTTGACTCGGAGGTAATCAGAAAGAACTTGAGGACTCCTTTGCAGGAATCTAACCTACATGACAACCCCCCGATTCTTTCTTCGGATACTCTACCACTGAGCTGAATCTCACCTTGTTCGGGTGAATATTGTCCTGTGATACTGGCAGAACTGAAACTAGACGCTCTCAGGCGTAAACTGGGTTGCCTGTGGTGCATGTTACACAAAAACGGTTGGCACTGAGTTGGGTGGTATTGAAGGCGCGGAAACTAGATTCTCCCAGGAGTAATGCTGGCTGAGCCAATCCGAAAATAATAAAGAAAAAAACCTAGGAACCCAACAGGTACTTCTGGTAACTCGTAAAATGGATTTTAGCAGGCCAGGGAATCGAGCTCGAATGCGGCATATTTCTCATCATCCCCAGAGCTTCTCAGTCCGGAAACGAAACACTACTTAGTTTTTTTTCGTTTCCTCACAAACGAAACGTATCTATTTTAACTTCAAGATAAACTATTTACACAGTGAGGTGTAGTGGCCAATCAAACTGGAGTTTGTAATAGCTGTTATTACAGTTGAGCCCACGTCTTAGCGGTGTTAGTTTTACAAGGTGCGAAGACGAGGCTTTCGGGTCAAAACAAGAATTTAGCATTTCTTATCGAAGAATTGTGTGATTTCTTGATTCTCGACTGCTTTCTTTGCTTTTTTTTCGAGTAGTTAGAGATTTGTCTGGCCTGCCAGACCCAAAGCAAAGTTGTTTACAAGAAGCTCAAATAACCGGGGTATTAAACCACGTTCCTTTTGGTGGGATGGGGAGGGATGGGGGGGGGGGGGGGGGGGGGAAGGCTAATCACGCGATTTGGGTGTCAGGGTGGCTTAATGGTTATCTATCGGGCCTCCCACCACTGCGAACCGGGGTTCAATTCTGGCCTCGTCCAGCATGTGGGCTGACTTTCAGTCGATCTCTACCTGACTCGAGGGTTTTTCTCCGGGTACTATGGTTTTCCTCCCCCATCAAAATCGACTCACAGCTAATTAACATCGAGCTGTGGTGCTGTGCTCTGACATCAAATATGGACTGTATAGCGACAGCCAGAGGCGCCTTTGTATGCTTTCAGCCCGATGTCGTAAGCCGCGCCTTTCGCAATTCAGTCCTCGACTGCAAGTAACGTTTCTCTCTGTCCTTGTGTGGGCCCATTGCCATTAGTAGGGCTAACGCTCACATTGCTCCTATGGGCTAGAAACGTAGCACTTCACATTACACTCTAATCAGTTAAGTCTGTTTAGATAAATTTCCCACTAGTATTCAGGATTAAACCCTCTGCTGAAGAGCCCTTTCCTTGAATCATGAGGGAAAAAATGGTCAGCAGGCTTTCTTTCAAATAATTTTGGATGAACAACAATCAGCCAAATTTCCAATTGTCTTTTACCTGAAGGCTGTGCAAAGTTGATTACAAATAAATATAAATCCAGACAACAGAGATCGGAGATGCATTTAAGGTGTTCGATTCCTTTAATGAGCCTGTTAAACCCATATTCAATCTGACAAAGTTACCACACAATTTGCCATTTGGTCTCAATGTTGTGCAGAACTCCACAGTTTGTAAAATATTTAGAAATACAGCTCATTGCTCGACGGTCGATGGAAAGATGCAGTCGTGGTTGAAGTCCATTAATCGTCGCTTTGAAGATTCAAGACATTTCTTTTTCACCGCCGGTCTTGTTTATCGAATTGACGTTCCATTTTTGAGCTTCATAAGGGTATATTTTGTTTAAAGATCCGCTCAAACGCCATTCGCTTTACATCCACCTCGACACCATTGCAGGTTAATTAACGATTCTACTCTGCCCACCGGATAACTTGAAATCTACGCATTTCTATTACCCCCTGAAACCTGCAAAAGATATATGCACAGAAGACTCTGAGCTCAAAGACAATGCTTAAAAGGGGAGTGACAGCAAAAACCCTATTGTACAACTTCCCGAATTTCGACACAGGAAAAAAATAAAGAAAATGGAAAAACGCCAATCATTTTTTTTGACTGGATTGCCATATGGCAAGCCAGTAATTACTTGTCTGAATAGTACATTCACCCAATTGCAGAACTGTGTTGACAATAACTGCTGGCGTTGGGGCTAGGATTGTTTTTCCTTTCCGGTTAGATTTCTGTATATGATTTCGTGAATTCGACTAAGAGGGACACTTGAGTGCTATTGATAAAAGGCCTGTATTTCTACTTTCAAGCATCTTTGAAAATGGCGAGAAAATCAAGTGGACACTTTATGACGAAAGGAGTGACAATTTTCCATTTGAAAAAAAAATTGGGATAAAATATCACTTAAAATCATTTTTAGGTTTTAAAAAAAATATTTTTTGCGAGGCGCCAGGCGACGACACTGACTTTGCCAGCCGCTTTCCTAAGCATGAGTTTCTTGTGGTACGGCATCGCGCATGCCGGCGAAATTTTCGATTTCTTGGGTGAGTGAGTGGGTGGGTGGGCACGCGTGAGGATTGCATGGCGGAAAGTTTTCTGATCACCATCTTTGTATTATCGATTATTGTTTCTGTGCTATGCTACACGGTTTGCTTTTCATTTGCGGTTGCGTTCGTTTACTTCTAGTTGAGTATTCTTTAAGGACGGTGCCTACTAACTCAAAGGTATGTTTGCGCGGTTTACTGAATATGCTCTCCACTTATGTCCAGAAATGCACGCAGTCGCAAGAATAACAAATATAACAACTGTGCTAAGGAAAATACCGAAAATAACAATTATAGCAAAAATAACGAATGAAGCAAAAGACAGAAGCAAGAATAACAATTCTTCAAGGCAGAAAAGGGAAGGGGGCCCTACAAAATTAATATAACAAAACTAACGAAAATAACAAATATAGCAAAAATAACAAGTCAAGCAACCGGCAGCAGCAAGAATAATAATTCTTAGGAGCAGACAAGGGAAGGGGGCCCCACAAATATAACGAAAATAACAAATATAATGAATATAGCGAAATAACAAAGGAAGCAAGCCACAGCAGCAAGAATAACAATTCTTCAAGGCAGACAAGGGAAGGGGGCTCCACAAAAATAATTTCAATGTTAAAAAGCTTCTTATGCGACATTTGTTGATAACTTATTTCTCTAAACGTTAACCTGATGACGTCTTTGCCTTTCATAAAAATAACCAGGCAGCAGGACTTTGTGCCATGATAACAAGCTTGTGTTCATATTTATAATAACGGGCCGACAACCAACACAATAGAAGAGCTTATACATTCTAATGAATCATTTTTGCATTTGTGTTGATGCTCGTTTGCGCGTTATTTGTACACAAGTTTTTGGCGTATATTTGGTTCGCTTATCTCTGAGTTGCATTGTATAATGATCACTCCTGGAATTCTGTATGCTAAATTTATTGGATTATTGGTTCTGTTATTTCGCAATGTTTCGTATTGCTTTTGTTAAACCTTAATGAGTTGGTGAATGAATAAACAGAAATAAGTAATGTCAGCCGGACTTTATCAGTGATGTGGCGGCGGGAATTATTTTGGCAGGACGCAATGTAAGTACTCCTTGATAATAAACACATAGGGCACATTAATTAATACAGTCCGCCAATAACACCTACAACGAACCCCAAAGTTTTTAATTTGGTGCAGTGGCTAATAACTTGGCCCTTATTGCCTTCGATAGGACGCAGTTCTAATGCAGACTAAATTGAGATCTTTGAGACACCCGGTGTCCGATCTTCGATCACACTCCAAATTGTGCAAATAGTGGTGATCAACAGTATTTAACTCTAAGCACCCATTTTAAATCGTTGCGCTTTCAGTAACTGCGTGACTCGCATGTTAAGTCGAATTGCTCGCATGTTGACTCGAATATGGACTCCAATGGTTCACAGCCATGGCTTGCACGGCTCGCAAGTGCGCACATTATTTATCCATACTCGTTTTAAGTCGTTTCAGTTATTAGGCGTAAACTCTCTTTAACATTTTAGCTTTCATTGTACGGTTCGGTTAACTACACTTTTCACGAGTTCGTGTGAACAAAATAGCACTCGTTCACAGATTAAGCCTAAGCGCTCGTTTCAGTGATTAGACCTAAGCACTCTCTTAACATGTTAGCTTTCAATTTCCGGTTTGGTCGATTACACTTTTTACGGGATTATCTCACTGCGTACCGCGTAGCCAGCCTCTAAGCCTAGCCATTTTCAATTCGCAATTTATTTTGACTTGAATAAATTACATACTTCAACGTGAATATATTAGTTTTCGCGTACCGCGTAGCTGGCTAGGCAGAACTTTGTTCGAGTGGCAGGGTATTCTGCAGTTACTCCCAAGAAGGGTTCATATTAAAATGTTTGACGTGTGTAAAGGTGCTTTTTCTCTCTTTCTTTCCTCCTTGTTTTTTGTTTTTGTTTTATGGTGTCTTCTCCATGCACCATTGTATAACTACTTTGTTCGGAAATTTCAAACGTCAGATCTTAGCAAGTGTTATAGGAATCCAACAAGAAAATTGGGAGTAACCACGCATTTTTCGAAGATAGTTAAGCAACAATATTTGTGAAAAGCTTTCAAATACAAAGCAATGTATGGCGTTCTTTTCCAAATTGAAGCTTAATTATCTCTGAAAAATGGGTGGTTACCCCCAATTTTCTTTTTGGATACCGAGATCACTTACTAAGTTCTGCTTTCTCCGCATAGTTGTGAACCGCGCAAAAATATCCCTGCATTAATAAGCACCACTCAAGTATATTAAGGCTTGACCAGCCTAATTATTATGCATATTTTTATTTGAAGGGAAAGCATTTGTCCAGGGCCTATAAAACATGGTAGGCAGTTAGTTATCGGTATTGGTATAACTTTTCCAAAATGTTCCGTACCACATTTTTGTCATGTGACCGTCATCGACTTATAGCGGTGCTCCGCGCGCCCCGAAGGCGCGCGCGCGCGGAGCACCATTGTTAATAGTCCAGCTGTTAAGCCAAAAATCGTTCGCTTTTTGATAAAAGCATGAAACTTAGCAGGATGATGCAATTATAGGTACTGATCATTTTCTGATATAGGGCCAGCGACGAATCGCCTTTTTAAGAGGATAAATGAGCATGGCCAAATTGGCCGTTCCGAAATTTAGCAGGGAACTGGGGCGAGTTTCAAATTTTAACTAATCGATAAACTGACACTACCACATGAAAGGTGATGTTGAGATTGGTCATTTGGCCAAGTATGGTGCCAA
>NC_090885.1:54140637-54143137 GCF_036669925.1 Montipora capricornis
GTCCTTCGACTGCCAGATTCAAGGAAAACCTACTTTCTGCAGACTGATGCTTCCGACAGTGGTATTGGCGCTGTATTAATGCAGAAACATGATGGCAAGCTATTCCTCGTTTGCTACGCAAGTAAGAAATTGTCAAGTGCAGAGCGTAATTATTCAACCATCGAGAAAGAGTGTTTAGCCATTGTGTGGGGATTCAAAACGTTTCATCTTTATCTGTATGGAGTTCCCTTTGTGCTACAAACAGATCACGAGCCACTGAAGTACATGAACAGTGCGCAGTTTGCAAATGGACGCCTAATGCGTTGGGCTATGTTTCTTCAGAGTTACAACTTCAGAGTTGAGGCTATCAAGGGATCTGAGAATGTAGGAGCAGATTATATAAGCAGAGTAGAGGAATAACTTAAGAGACACTGGACTGCCTCCTCAGTTGGTACTATCTAACTAATTTTTCGTTGTTAGTAGAAATTTAGGAAATTTCCTCTCAAGAGGGGGTTATGTTACGAAAAATAGCATTGCGTGACTAGCGTTACTGTCTAGAAGCTTCGCGAGAGTTCGTAGTTTGTTTATTTTTAGGTTCGTGTGTAAGCGTTTCTAAATCGGTGTGTTTTGTAATCTTTCTATAATTAGATTGATTACTATTTTAGAAAGTTCTAGAAGCTTATTGTGAGAGTATATAAGTAGACGAGTCTAAGCGGAGTTTTTTGACTAGTTTTTCACAAGCGAAGACAGTTGGCGTTAGCCGTGTTTAGTCAAGTGTGACAGAAGCAGTGTTTATTCAAGTTGGCGGAGGCCGTGTAAGTTTATTGAGTACGTGTTGTTCAGAGTTTTACTTCGTGGAAACTACGTTCATTTTGGAATAAATCTTCTTGTTGTTGTTCCGACAACCCTGCGTTCAGTTTAGTTTGCAAACTAGCTTTCCTCAAAACACTCAAACCCGTAACACTTTGGCACCGGTAAACTTTTCAGGTACCTGGTAATACATGACATTGCTGCTCAGTTTGGACCACAGAAGGCCAAGGCTCTTCCAATGCTGCATGCCCTAACAGGTTGCGACAGCGTTTCTTTCTTTTCTGGCAAAGGTAAAGGAACAGCATAGGATACCTGGAGTGTGTTCCCTGCAGTAACTGATGTGTTGGCTGACTTATCTTCAGTTCCAGAGAGTATCCCCGAAGACTGCATGCCACTGATTGAGAGATTTGTTGTTCTTCTCTTCTCTCTTTGTTGTTCTTCTCATTAACAGTGAATGAAGCTAGACAAGAGCTCTTCTCAGAGAAATCAAGGGCTATCAAAAACATTCCGCCAACTCAAGCTGCCCTTTTGCAGCACCCAAAGCGTACTGTTTATCAGGCCGGACATGTGTGGGGAAGTGCTTTGATTGCTGAACCACAAATTCCAAGTCCGCAAGAATGGGGCTGGAGAAGAGAAGGAAGTGAATGGAAGCCAGCGTGGACAGTTCTGCCACAAGCGCAAGAATCTTGTTATGAGCTGATTCACTGCGGGTGCAAGAAGGGATGCACTTGGCAATGCAAATGCTGTAAGGCAAGCCTGAAATGCACAGCCCTGTGCAACTGTGGAGGACATTGCCAAGATGATTAATTGCTTTTGGCGAATATAGCGTAAAAGTGTGAACTGTACGGGTCCGCAAATGATCCCAGAACCGCAAATGATCCCCAAACTGTACCGCAAATGATCCCCATAGTGTACCGCAAATGATCCCCGTTTTGGACCGCAAATGATCCCGAAAAGAAAGTGAGGAATGGCATGGAGGGTGGAATGGTCTGGACTGAGAATTAATGTGAAGAGCACTTATTTTTATTAAAATCACTTTAAATCATGCATGGCTAGCAACAGGTTTCTGCCTCATTGCAGTTTAAATTTGCCACATTTGATTATCGGATACAATCATCAAAACTAACTTGGACGCAATTCTAAACCGATTGTGACCAGGGGCCTGTTTCTCGACAAGTTCCGATGACTTTTAGCATGTTTTTTTTTGGCCTTAACTAAAAGCGGATTGTGAAACGCTTAAACCCTCTCCCTTCTAGAGACAAAGAGGGAATTGTGACATGTGAAAAGTTTAGGGACTTTCGAGAAACGGCCAACTGATCTCTTTGACGAGGCGAAAAGGACGCCACCCCGGGCCCGGCTAGCAACAATCGCAACATTAATAACTAGAACGCAATGTTTTAGCCTATAAGCTTTGGTTCAACATGCAATATTGCAGTTTTGTTTTTTCCCATGTCCTTGACTAAAAGTCGTCCATTAAAGAACTATTACAGAAAACGCTAGCATTTGCGTAGACCTGCAATGCTCCACCGCTCTTAAATACACCTTG
The DNA here is from genome assembly GCF_036669925.1 of Montipora capricornis. NCBI lineage: Eukaryota > Metazoa > Cnidaria > Anthozoa > Scleractinia > Acroporidae > Montipora > Montipora capricornis. The sequence continues at coordinate 54,142,973 of NC_090885.1, forward strand.
TGTGTAGCACTCGAATTGCCTTCCACATCTGGGACAAATCTCTTCTGTTCTTTTTCCTTCGCCGTATTTTTGCTATAATTCCTGAGCAATGGCTAGCTGGGGATACTGAGCAGCTATTGCTTCCAGGCTATGGTAATGCAGCTCTGCTTCATGGCCAAGTAAGGC
>NC_090885.1:54155637-54163137 GCF_036669925.1 Montipora capricornis
TGTCTTAAGATATCCTGGCAGTGTTGAGATATAATCGCCATTCGCCTCCTTTGCAGCGATGAACTTTTTTAGGTCATATGAGACAAATATTGTTCCATTTTGTTTCCCCGCTGAATGAATTAAGGTTAAACGGAACGCAAGTCAACGATGGTACAACTATGCTCGCTCAAAATTCAAGAATTGAAGCAGGAATTTTATCCAGCCCGGTTGTCTTAATGCGTAGAGTCACGGTTACAAAACAGCTTACCCCTTAGATCAGCGACTACTCCATCATGGAATATTCTCCACAATACTGAAAGTAGGCTGAGGCGGTTCGACTGAATTGCGACAACAGAACATACGTTTGATTTCAAGACGAATAAATTATCTTTTTTGATCAATGCGTACACGACGAAATTAACGCTGGAGTTTAAATGGACGAACAAGTAAGCTACTTTTATGAGAACGGTTCAATAGAGCAAAGCCTGTAGGTAAAGCAAAACAATAAAGAGACACTAAGGCTGTTACAAAGACGGAACAAATAACGAGATAACGGAGCCAAGAAGGCTTGTAGACAAATTTTTTCTCCTATGCCGGCTTCGAAATTTCAGCTCCTTTGGTTTGTAGTTGTGATTTATGTCAACCGCTTGGGTGGTTATTTGCTTGGATACTTTTCGTGAAATAAAGACAACACGAAGATAAATAAAAATTAGTACAAGGCAAGAAACAATGCCGAATAAAACAACCACAGCCATTAGATAATATTTTTCGATCTTCTGTTAAAAGTGATCGTTTTCAAACCAAAGGAGGCGAACAAATGTTGCAGCGAACGAGGAACTCCAGGCTATGGCCACCATTGCAATTACTCGCTCGGTTGTCAACAACGATTCATACCTCAGAGAGTGCACAATGACCAATGTATCTGTCGATTGTCATGGCCCAAAGGTTCTTTGTTGAAGAAAACAGCAGAAAGTTATAAAATACAATCTGCAAGTACCAGGTTGCATCGAAAATAAAACTTGCATGCAAATTCACTTGGTGTGACCAACAAACCGATGCAAAAGTTTGCAATCGCAAAGGATAGAACGAACCAGTTACTGGTTACTCGCAGATGCCGTCTGCAAGTCATAAAATAAATGAGGAGACGGCCGTTTCCAGTGATTGTCAGCACAGCGATGATACCACGGATGATTGAATACCAAGTATCCAATGGTTCCGTTAAAATACCACTACTGGAACTTAGAGTATGGTTGCTGGTACTGTCCGCCATACTTCTCCATACGAAGGCCTTTGCTGTGAAGTACCGGGTTGCTTTATGTAATATTCCTTGCTCAAGGAAGAAGACACCTGACAGCTGTATTAAGTGCTCGCCAAACCTAAATTTGCTTCAGACAAGTGGGGGTCAACTTTTTTCCTTTCAAGCCATTGTAAATATCCCTTCAATACGCTGAAGCGTTCATAATGTTGTCAACCTTTGCCGTTCGATGAAGGACCTAATTTTAACTAGGATTTAAGAGCGTATCCAGGGGTAGACCAGGCAGGTGTGCTACATGTCATTTCACGGATTGCCACGAAACTTGATCACAATTTAAGACTGACTCAAAAAACTAAAAAACCCAAAGCAGTTTGCATTTTGGATATTTCCGGGGGACCACCCCCCTCGGTTTTTTCATGAAAATCTAAAAAAATTACCCTGAAATTAAGTAAGAACACAGTGCTCTTAAATTTAGCCTTTTTAACCAATGATAATTTGGCTCTGCATGTAGATATGCCTATCTTTCCTGCGTACAAGGCAGGGATAATCGGTCAATTTGATTGATACCTTGTCCATCAATGGAGGTTAATAATTAACCATGCATTTAGGCCTCCCAAAATAAGCCGGTTTTAAGGTAAAATATCTCCAATGGCCATTTCGCTACTGTAAAGATTATAGTATCCTAGTCAAACTCAGTGTTTTCTCTCTTAAAGTCGGCAGAAAAAGCTTTGGGCAACGCTGTTTTTTCGCCGTGCACATCGGTTAAAAATTGCACCTAGCGAGAGCAATTCTGACTTTGCGTTGACTTAAGATACGGAGATAATCTCTTTAAATGAAACTAAAATTATTGTTTTGACAGTGATTTCGTAAAATATAAATTGTTTAGATTCTGGAAAGCTCTATTAAATCATAAAGAAAATGATAAACAGAAAATTTAATATCAAAAGCGACAATTCATTTAATTATATTGAAAATCGCTCATGTTTCAGAGAACTTCATCGAATTTTAAGCCGCTTCGATAAAAAAAAGGAAAGTAATGCAATCACAAGATTTTTTTCTTAAGTTCCTATTGCTTTTAATTGTTGACTTTTAATACTCCACTTCATTTAAACCAGAAAGAACTATCGTAGATTAAAAGTCGTGTTGACATCAGTTCGACTACGTAGAGCGTGACAAGAATTACAGTTCCCTTTTAAACACAACTACAACTGTATAATCTCAGGTATATGTTGACCCTAAAGTAACTTTAAAGTTTCATACTTTCAAAGAACAGATCTGCAAACAATTCAGGCACGAACGAAATGCTAAATTACTACTCAAACTATTTGCACTGACTGACTTTGTACGTGTTCTGTTTGTTTCCTTCCAGCATGACCCGATATAACCGTCTAGTCTGCGATAATTCTTGCATCTTTTATACAATTGTTTTTTTTTCCTTTGATAACAATGTAAAACATGTGTAGAATTACGCTGAGGCCTTGATTGCCCTTGTGTCACAGTAAATTTCAACGTAACATTTCACGATTTGCCTGCGTAACTAAAGATTGCGTGACTCGGATGTGAGATCTGCCCAGATTCTCCGTGACCTTAAATGGATTAGTCTGGCTGGCAGAGGTGAAAAACAAATGAACTCTTTAATGTTCAAAACAGTGACCTTATTTAAGTGAAAAGGATTCCCTGACTAAATAAATTTTTGTTGTTGTTGTTTTTGTTATTCAGCGGACACTAAACCTCCTTTTGTCATTCATTTATGTCAGGGACCGACCGTTTAGTCATATATGGCAAGGGGTTGTAGTTTTAAAAAAAATCCAGTCCATCAAAATTAAACCTCCCTAACAGAACACTCAACGAAAAGGTATTGCAAAAATATGTCAAAAGTACCCTGCTTTAAAAAAAACCCTCAAACTATCTTGTCCTTTTAAAGTGTATTCCAAACACTTTCACTGTATGTTTAAAACGCCTACAGTTCAAGATCTCTCCTTATTTGTCGCCTTGTTCGTACCATATCCGCCTCAACCACGAGGTCATCAACATCATCACCTTCTTCATCACTGACCTGACTGGCTATTTCCTCGCGTTGTAATTGGCCACTTTTATAAGAGCGGAGAGCCTGCTGAAATACCGGGTGATCTGCTGTTCTGTTAACCAATCAGTTTTGCCAAACATCTTCTCCCCGTTGGCAGTCCTCAGTGTTCTCATCCTTGTAGCCACTTCTGAGCCATTAGCCTTTTTTCCGGTTTCTTCTCCTTTAAAGAAGACGCCTTTTTTGCCTTTTCAGAGAAGACCACAGATTTCCTAGTTTTACGAAGCGCCCATCCTTCTTCTTCTTGTGTTTCTGGGATAGAAGCCCTGGTATTTTCCGCCGCCGACGTAGAGGGCTCGGCATGAATGTAGCTACCACTTACCGTTATGCAGGTATCAGCCCATTTTCGTTTGATGTCAACATAGATTCTCGCTCTATCTTTACTATATGCTTGCCGACATCCAGGTGTTTTTGGAGGGTAGCAAAGGACCGGTACATTTTAATGCACCCTTCCTCAGGACATAAAAACTGGAGAGGATCATTCTCCTCCATGCTTCCTTGGTCAAGCCTAGGCAGCTGAGATGGGCCAGGCTGATCCGCAGAAGATCTTGTGGTTGCTGCTCTTGCAAGGTACACACCAGCTGGTACACTTGGCTGACTAAAGGTTTGTTTTATTTGCATCTTTGTTGGGCCCTGGGGAGTGCCGAGCCGTGCCAGCTTCTTTCCATCAAAGTACTTGCCAGGCCCTACATTATAAGCATGCCACGCTCTCATTCCTTCCGCTTCATAAGAAAAATTATGTAATGACTGTACCCCTTGCATGGTGTGTTTTGTCATTGTTTGCGCAGATAATTTAACCTCACACACTCCCGTTAACAGCCCTTCACTCCGCCATATGATTCGATTGCTTTTTTCATGTCTTTGGCGCTTTTGACACCATTGCCCTCGTTGATATACCGTCGCATGTGGCTTTTGACCGCTGCAATGCGACGGTCGCAGATATCTTTGCCTGCCTGAGGTTCGCTGTAATCGTAACGAGAGACCTTTACTCCAACGCGTTCATCTAGGCTTGGAAGAGACAGAAGTAGGTACGCGCAATGGTAGCAGCCAGCGTTATCTGACCTTAAAAACACCTGGGTTATATCGGGATTCAGGGTTTTGAGGAAGGACAAAGTGTGTTCAATGATGGATGCCACAGCAAACCAGTTTTGGATGCACTCATCGAAGAGGTGAAGATAGGCTCTCGTCTGAAACAAAAATATGAAAGTTAAATTGCGGTGTCTGACACGACTGTTATTCCGAAAGCCACGTAAAATATTTTGAAGTCTTGTAGCCCACTGTCAAAACTGTGTTAGCCTTCTACGGAGGCAGCGAAATCTGGTACTCATTTCTAAATAAAAGGCAAGAATAGTGGAACTTTCGCACTCGTATTGACGCCCTTCCCCTTAAAAGTACCTCAATTTCCTCATTTGCAGCCTTGTTGATTGCAACGCAGACATGCCAAGGCTTCCCTTTCTTGCCAAACCAGTCTCTCTGGGTCTCTCTAAAAAATGTGGGCAAAAACTTCTTTGCCCAGTCCATGATCAAGAGAACTTGGTTAGATGCAAGCTTGTCAATAACAGCATTTTTGGCGGCGTCTTGGTGAACAGCACGCAAGATATGCGATTTCCAAGCTTCGAGATTGGGTATCGCATTTTCCATATCATGTTGTAGTTCCTCCCGCTTTTCAGGATCACTGTATTGAAAAGTTGAAAGATCAAAAACGATTACTGCAGAATCAAATGCAATTTGAATGAAGACTGTCCTCACTGTGGACTCGGCTTGGTTCCCTCTCTCTTCCTTTAGTGAATAAATATCTATAAATCTCACAGGCGAACGATACAATTCTGCTCTTGACTGTGCTCATCATCCACTTTGTGTCAAGGGTAGGAGAAGCACATGACTTGCTTAAATACCTTACCTAAAATGCAATTCAGATAATGCCAACTGAAGATCCACAATTGCGTTTTTCAAATCATCACAACGGTCACAGCTCATGTTGTGCTGATATGAACATGTCCCGCGGTACTCAGTGGTATCTGCACTGCTCAATGCATACACGCTGCAGTGGTCGGTGCATGGTGTTTCTCTTGAGATGTGTATTTTGAAATCAGAGGAAAGGTAGCGCTTCCCTGCCTTGAGACGAGTAAGGATTTCTTTCATTTGTTCTGTATCTTTGAGACCTGAATGAAACAAAATTAAACATTGATGCAGAAGGAACCAAGGGGGCAAACCAATCGCATGTTATTTTTCTTGGCATATTTACCATATTGGCGAAGTGTTCTCGTTATCTCCTCAAGCGTCGACAATGCATTTACTCCATCGTTTTGAGTGCTGTCAAGCCCAGCTAGAGACTTTTTTTGAGATGCTGCACAAACCTACGAATTGAAAATTATTGATAACAAATAACACAATAAAACTGGAAAAGCACACAAAAAAAGGAAAAAGATGGAGCAGGTATCCATGCATTCAAGCACCTGCTGTCTGTTGTACAGTAGACGTGATTTTATTATTCTTCGTCCGTTCTCTTATTTGTTTAAAAAATCGTGAATGCACGTTGTCAATTGCGAAATGCGCAAAACGCTGTTGGTACGTTGTTGGTAAAGTTGATCTTTTTTACAATCATTTGCACGGCATAGTAACGCTGTTCTTTCTGAGTAAGCAGCCTTTGCGGTTGCTACTATGTACAATATTGATTGATTGGAAATGATTGATCGATTGATTACAATTTAACAGCACAACGACAAAATAAGGAAGAAAAGGCTTTTAGGATAATCTGGAAAAGAGTATAAACTCCATACTAAGACAAATCACTGCACTAAACTAAGGTTTTAGCAAGTAACGACAAAAAGATCAAGCAAATAAATCGTACTTACTATGAATGAGCATCCCAGAGAAGCTGGGATGCGATTTAAGTGAACGAGATGATTTTACTATCGTCCGTTTTCTTTGCCTGAAAAAAACCTCAGTTATTTTCGTTGACAATTCCGAATATAACAAGAGTGGGCATGGTTTATACACTACGCTTTCTGAAAGGGTGGAAATTTTCCAAAAATCAAACGCATCTGATGCTGGTTGACCAAAAACTATCGAAGCCGTGACCAGTCTTAGGGACCCATATCTTTGAAAGCGCGAATTCTGACACTATTTTATCCCCTCATAGAATTTTGATGTCAACTAAAAGACATGACATGAAATGTGTTTGAAATCTTACCTTAATGATACTGAACAGTGTAGAGCGGCCCAGAGGCTCAAAGCTAGATTCAGTGCAGTAAGACAAATACAGCTGGACGAGACGTGATGAAATAACCGTTCTGACCACATTTGGGATCTCAACGTTTTCACCGCTTGATAATTTTAAGGTTTTCATTCCATATGCCACATCTTGAAGAAATGTGGTACTCGATATGAAATCTAAGAAGTGATCCACTTTCACAGGGTCTAGTCTTGTCCTTGTGATGGTGGGTGGCTCAATTGGCTGTCCAGGTTTTGTCTGGAAGGCATGCTTTCTCGCTTCATCGATTCTAAATTTTGTTAACCCTGGTAAGAGCTGCAAAAGTTCTGTCTTAGAATAGTCGCTAGCAAAGATGGAAAGAATCTGTTGGCGGGTGGACCAAGAGTTTGCATCTTTGTACAGTGTAACTAGTCTAGCTACTATAGCATCTTCTTTGAAAGCAGCATCTGCACCTTGCACTCTTTGATGCTTGCTCAGCACCTGTTGTAACAGCCAGGACGAGTTTCCTGGGGCTATGGCACTTAAAACAATTTCAACTGCCTATTCGGCTTTTCTCCTGTTATATCGTTGGGTAGAAGATTAAATACTCATAACATCCGACTTGCATTGTGATCTGACAGGGCTGACACGCCCATCACTTGTTTTGATTAGGTAGCTATTGAGATGCTGTAGCTGATGTTCAACGCGAGGTGTTAGCTCCAATTCGTGTGACGTCTCACCCTGGGCTAAAGATCCCTGCGATGATGATGAGAAGATGTCGGAATTTTGATCGCTTGGCTGGAACAAAAAGGTAATGCAAGTAACTTGTCGAAGGAAAATACAAAATCGTTTGTATTACTTCATCACATCAATAAGTTGCGCTGTGCCCCATATTGAACTAAATTAATTGTGACTCATCTGGAATTTACTCGTATATCGATTTATATCCTGGAATGAGACATGACACACCGTACTTCGGGGCCTTTCAAG
>NC_090885.1:54168137-54175637 GCF_036669925.1 Montipora capricornis
TTCCTACATGTCATGCATGAATGTTTGCTCGAAGCAATCGTTTATGCCAAACACTAAGAAAGGACTGAACATGTTGTTTCCGCTTCATAATTCCTCTTCTTTTCAGTAATCTGATGACAGGTAAACATTTTCTTTGGTTTTACGTTTGCAGCAAATAGTATCGCAAAAGCTGAGAGTTACCGGGTTAGCACTTTTATTTTGAGGGGTTTAGTTTTTGCGGATTTTGCGGATGGTACTTGATCCCCAAAAATAAGTTCCAGCAGAAAAAAGAACAGCAAAAATTTACTCTTGTTAATACAACTAAAAATGCCTTTTAATCGACATACGATGGGGTAAAAAAGATCGTTTATTTTGATATTTGCATTGACAATTGCATGGAGCTTGCTACAAACAAAACGAAACGATAAAAGGTTAAGTCAATACTTTTCCAGTATCTGAGGCATAAGAAACGAACTCAAAACAGGCAATAAAAAAGTCACCATTTGCTAAGGGACACTAAAATTTCTGCAGTCTCGTCTCTGACTTCTATGAATCAAGGGAAGGTCACGATGTTATGTCAAAAGGAAGAAATTGACCACGTGCTAGGCAACCACAAGGGTGCACGTGATGACCTTGTGTCAAGGTTCTTGTTTACATTGAATGAACTACAGGGAACAATGTTAATCGTTCGTCGCTTTCAGAGTTTAAAAACGTAATTTTTAGCTGACACTTCCGTCTTTCCTTTTTCAATTTTGTTGCAATATTTAACTAAATATTTACATTTCGTCTGTTGGGTCGGGAAGCAATCTTGTCTGGAGCAATGTTGATACATCCCTTTACTGAAAAACCAAGGCAAAAAATGGACAACAAGCTTTCTTAGTCAAATTTCAAATTGTTTTTATTACCTGAAGAAAGTAAAATATTAACGAGAACTCGACGAAGAGGTAAATGCGACTAAATTTCTTGAGTGTGTTTATTTCAAGCTTATTATACAAATTTTTGACAGATAATATTAAAGTACATGTCAAAAAATATTCAAAAAGGTCGTTAAAAAGCTTTATTTTTGGCCGTTCGTTTGAACGAAAAATGCCAGAAAAACCTTTTCCAACGTAAATTTTATTGAAACAAACAAAAAATCCCCTTTCTATTTTAATTGCGTGCGTGCAAACAAGAAACACAATCCGTGATTAGATAAATTTCAGATCAAACCCTTTTCGTAAGAACCTTTTTCCGTGAATAACAAAGCACAAGATAGACAATAAGCTGTCTTTCCAGTAACTCTTTACTATCACATTTTCAATTATTTTTTACCTGAAAACTGTGCAGAGTGGAGGACAAACTAAAGGTAAATTGCCACACACCTCACATCCGACTTCAGTAAACACTGCGATGCATCCACGTCGTGCGATTCGTCTTACACCCTTACGGAATTTGCCATTTGGTTTCGTTGTTGCACATAAACACAGTTTGTTAAATAATATTAGAAATAAAGCTCACTTTGTGATATCCTACGGTGAAAGATGCAATTGTTGTCAAGGCCCATTACTCGTCGCTTTTAAGATTTTAGGGGCCAGTTGCTCGAAGCCTGGTTAGCGCTAACCGTTGGTTAAGAAGGTATTTAACGCTGGTTAGCGCGAACCGTGCTTTGAGCAACCCGGGCCAGACATCTATATTTTTCCCCGCCTGTACAATTGTTTATCCAATTGAAGTTCCATTCTAGAGCTCCATAAGGGTATATGTTCCTTAAAGATCCACTGAAACGACATTCGAGATACAATGACTTTCGACCCCTTTGCAGGTTAATTAAATATTCTACTGTGTCCACCAGATAAAATCTACCCATAGACCGAATGCATAAATGGAGGCCAAAAATGTACTCTTTTGTTTATGTGCTGATAAGACTAACTAGCCTCGCTCTCAAGCAACATTTCTTTTGTATTTTGTACATGCAAGACTAGTGAGTCTAATTAGCACATAAACAAAATAATTCTTTTTGGCCGCCATTTATGCATTCGGTCTATTTCTACTACGCCCTGAAGCCTAGCAGAAATACGCACAGATGACTCTATCCGCAAAGACACTACTTAAATAAAATAATAACAAAACGACGAAATAAAACGCAGATTCCGACTGGGTTTGGCAACCCAGTAAATATAGGTGGCGTCGTGGTAACGAACTCGGTGACCTTCATAAATTATTCAGTGCTTTAAAGTGAAATGGAGAAGATTCAGAGGTTCCTTAAAATATTGCTTGTTATAAATCCATGCAATATCTCTCATTCCATACGGTGGCCCACAAGGGACAAGCTGCAAATTAAAGAGTTGCTGCAAATAAAATAAAGTTGCCGCAAGCAAATTCACAATAGTTTCTGCAAATTTAGAAAACGAGTTGCTCCAATTAGAAGAATGTTGCTGCAAATTAAAACATTAAAATTATGCGCGCGCACTGAAGCTAGGACAGGTACAAAACACTGGTCACAGGTCATTGTTTTAACAATACAGGAAGAATCCTAAACATACATTAAAGCTAACCTTAGGCCTAATTAGGCCTAATGTTTGCATATATAAAAAGGTAGGGTTGTTTCTGTATTGATAAAAAAATGCTCTGTGAACAGTGTTTTGTACCTGTCTTTCTTTCAGTGCGCGCGCATTCTCTTGCTGTTTTAATTTCCAACAACTATTTCAAATTTGCAGAAACTTTATTTTATTTGCAGCAACTTTACTTTATTTGCAGCAACTTTATTTTATTAGCCGCAACTCTTTAATTTGCAGAAAGTCACTTAATTATGGGCCACCGTACATTCCAGCTCAGTGTCTCTCGCTTTTGACAATTTGCTAGTAAGATAGATATCTGTTTCCTGGATTTGTAGAGAAACGCAAATTTCCACCTGCCACGTCAACGGCATCGCCACAAAAAATAATCGTGCTGCACTTGCAGCATGCATTTTAGCACAATTTTTGCGGTGCACTTCGTAACAACAAGAAATCACCAATTTTGAGGTTTTGACGACAACGTGAGCGTAAAACTGTGAACCCTATAGTCTCTATTTTTACTTTGAAACCGCTTGCACCAATTTATTTTAATTTCACGCACATTGTACGACGTAAACAGGATGGAACGTTGCCGTCGCAGTAACTGCTCTTAAAGGACCCCAGTCACTCGTATCGATATCAATTGAAATTTTCGGCCCCAGCTAAAAAAGGGAGGCTTTCTTTATCAGCAAATTTAATCTTTTGATTTTTCAACTTATTAGAACAGGCAAGAGACAACGCCAAACAATTTGAATCTGACTTAGCTTGAGAATGCCGAATGAAACAGGAACAGATGATCCTTGGACAAGGTTGAATACCACGTGGCTTGCAGTTTACATCACTGAATTTGTCATCATATTTCTAATAAACGGCTTCACTATCATCACATTTGCAAGAAATCACCATCTACGCAAGTGCACTACGTACTTGATCATAAACCTGGCTGTGGCTGATTTGCTGGTGGGAGCTGTGTCAGGGCCCATGCATATTTACCATACGCAAACCTTTGAAGCTGAAAGTGGATTCAGTTGGAAAAAGTTCACAGTCATGTACTTTGATGAATTTTTTGAATATTGCTCCCTGCTTAATCTTGCCTTGCTGTCGTTGGAACGTCTTCATGCAACTTTATTTCCTTTCAGACACTCTCGAATGATGAACTGGATCTATTTAAAGACCGTTGTTTGCATTTGGCTATTAGCTCTTGTCCTGTCGTCTGCAGCGGCTGCGCTATTTCTTACTGATTTAAAAGCCTCCTTTTTCGTTTGGGCTTCACTTATGATAAGTGTCCTTTCGACCGTCATAGTATCCTATATGATTATTATCTTTAATGTGAAAAGGAATGTCCCTCTACAGCTATCTGGGGCAAGGGCCTCCGACAGGAAATTGACAGCCACGTTATTCGTTGTCACTGCTCTCAGCACAATCTTCATTCTTCCCTCGTTTTTCAACGCTGTCCTCAATGTAAGAGGATTCAACACAATATCCAAAAAGGCCTTTTTTAATATCAAACAGTCCGTAACTGTCTTGTTCTACGCCAATTCCTGTGTAAATCCTATAGTTTATACCTTAAGAATGCAAGATTTTCGGAATGCCGCGCTAATCAGGTGTCATAAGAGTACTGAACCCCAACGCCAGTCTCTCCAGATGACGCTGATCAGATGAATTGTGTAACACGCATAACAGCATCTCTGGATTCTCAAACCCTGCGTAACAGTAGTACAAGTGACCACTTTAAAAATAGCAAAAAGTAAAGTAAAGCAACTATATTTAACGTCAATAACTCGTAACAGTAATTTAACTGAGAAACCTGATGCAGACAATGCTCTCATTTTACTTCCCCCTCTTCATCATTGCTCCATTATACGAGTATTAAAGCTACCTGAGCTACACTGAAAGGAAAGAAGTCGAAACAAGCATGTGAGATCCGGGAATCGAACTGAAGACCTCTTGCACCAAGGCCGCGCACTAACCGACTTGCTCCTTAAGTTCTCAACTGGGAATAATGAAAATCGAAACGCCAGCGCAATTTGACAATCACAGCCGACCTGAGCCGAGCTGGAGGAGCACGGTTAACGCTCACATATAAACATCAGGAGGAGTCCCTTTTAGTCCAAGAGCGAACCAACTGTTTACAGCAATAATAAAGAGATGTACCTTTTCGATGTTGACTCGGAGGTAATCGGAAAGAACTTGAGTACTCCTTTGCAGGAGTCGAACCTACGTGACAACCCCCCGATTCTATCTTCGGATACTCTACCACTGAGCTGAATCTCACCTTGTTCGGGTGAATATTGTCCTGTGATGCTGAAAGAACTGAAACTAGACGCTCTCAGGCGTAAACTGGGTTGCCTGTGGTGCATGTTACACTAAAACGGTTGGCACTGAGTTAGGTGGTATTGAAGGCGCGGAAACTGTTTTTTCCCAGGAGTAATGCTGGCTGAGCCAATCCGAAAATAATAAAGAAAAAACCTAGGAACCCAATAGGTACTTCTGGTAACTCGAAGCAGAAACAGGCCAGGGAATCGAGCTTCGAATGCGGCATATTTCTCATCATCCCCAGAGCTTCTCAGTCCAGAAACGAAACACTACTTAGTTTTTTTTTCCTTTCCTCACAAACGAAACGTATCTATTTTAACTTCAAGATAAACTATTTACACAATGAGGTGTAGTGGCCAATCAAACTGGAGTTTGTTGAGCCCACGTCTTAGCGGTGTTAGTTTTACAAGGTGCGAAGACGAGGCTTTCGGGTCAAAACAAGAATTTAGCATTTCTTATCGAAGAATTGTGTGATTTCTTGATTCTCGACTGCTTTCTTTGCTTTTTTTTCGAGTAGTTTGAGATTTGTCTGGCCTATTTGTATCGTGAATACTATGGAAAGGCACAATATAGCATATGGATGTGTTTGTAGGGGACGAGGTAGTGTTATATTCGTGAACCAAGTGAACCCACAGAGACTGATATTTCAATACGCACAGTTTATTTCGGAAATTCCTGGAACTTGTTGTAGCAATAAAAAACTTGAACTATTCGACTCAAAACAGGAAATAGAAGTTTATGAACGTGAATTCCTTAATTAAACCGTGTGGCTAAGTCTTCTTGTGTGTTCTTCCGTCTACGTATGTGGTTCAAACCACAACCTTGAACAAAAGTAATTGAGTCCATTAGACAATAATTACAATAAAAGGCCTAAAATACCCCCTCCCCCTTCCAGACCCAAAGCAAAGTTGTTTACAAGAAGCGCAAATAACCGGGGTATCAAACCACGTTCCTTTTGGTGGGAGAGGGAGGGGGGGTGGGGGGGGGGGGGAAGGCTAATCACGCGATTTGGGTGTCAGGGTGGCTTAATGGTTATCTATCGGGCCTCCCACCACTGCGAACCGGGGTTCAATTCTGGCCTCGGCCAGCATGTGGGCTGACTTTCAGTCGATCTCAACGTTACTCGAGGGTTTTTCTCCGGGTACTCTGGTTTTCCTCCCTCATCAAAATCAACTCACAGCTAATTAACATCGAGCTGTGGTGCTGTGCTCTGACATCAAACATGGACTGTATAGCGGCAGCCAGAGGCGCCTTTGTATGCTTTCAGCCCGATGTCGTAAGCCGCGCCTTTCGCAATTCAGTCCTCAACTGCAAGTAACGCTGATTCGCACTAGCAATATTTACACGGAAATCGAATAAAGAACAAAGGCACTTTAACCAAACGATGAACACCGAACTGGAAAGTTTTCAACTTACTTTAATCTACGAGATGTCCTATGATGTATGCTTTCAGCCCGATGTCGTGAGCCGCACCCTTCGCAATTCAGTCCTCGACTGCAAGTAAGGGTGATTAGCACTAGCAATATTTAAACGGAAATCGAATAAAGAACAAAGGCACCCGAAGATCGTGATTTCAATTCCCACCCTGGTCAGAGTTTTTCTCTGTCCTTGTGTGGGCCCATTTCCATTAGTAGGGCTAACGCTCACATTGCTCCTATGGGGTAGAAACGTAGCACTTCACATTACACTCTAATCAGTTAAGTCTGTTTAGATAAATTTCCCACTAGTATTCAGGATTAAACCCTCTGCTGAAGAGCCCTTTCCTTGAATCATGAGGAAAAAAATGGACAGCAGACTTTCTTTCAAATAATTTTTGACGAACAACAATTAGCCAAATTTCCAATTGTTTTTTACCTGAAGGCTGTGCAAAGTTGATTACAAATAAATATAAATCCAGACAACAGAGATCGGAGATGCATTTAAGGTGTTCGATTCCTTTAATGAGCCCGTTAAACCCATATTCAATCTGACAAAGTTACCACACAATTTGCCATTTGGTCTCAGTGTTGTGCACAACACCACAGTTTGTAAAATATTTAGAAATACAGCTCATTGCTCGACGGTCGATGGAAAGATGCAGTCGTTGTTGAAGTCCATTAATCGTCGCTTTGAAGATTCCAGATATTTATTTTTCACCGCCGGTCTTGTTTATCGAATTGACGTTCCATTTTTGAGCTTCATAAGGGTATATTTTGTTTAAAGATCCGCTCAAACGCCATTCGCTTTACATCCACCTCGACGCCATTGCAGGTTAATTAACGATTCTACTGTGCCCACCGGATAACTTGAAATCTACGCATTTCTATTACCCCCTGAAACCTACAAAAGATATATGCACAGAAGACTCTGAGCACAAAGGCAATGCTTAAAAGGGGAGTGACAGCAAAAACCCTATTGTACAACTTCCCGAATTTCGACACAGGAAAAAAATAAAGAAAATGGAAAAACGCCAATCATTTTTTTTTGACTGGATTGCCATATGGCAAGCCAGTAATTACTTGTCTGAATAGTGCATTCACCCAATTGCAGAACTGAGTTGACAATAACTGCTGACGTTGGGGCTAGGATTGTTTTTCCTTTCCGGTTAGATTTCTGTATATGATTTCGTGAATTCGACTAAGAGGGACACTTGAGTGCTATTGATAAAAAGCCTGTATTTCTGCTTTCAAGCATC
>NC_090885.1:54183137-54205637 GCF_036669925.1 Montipora capricornis
CTGACTTAAATTTGATTTTTCGTTTATTATATTCAGGATTTCATCCAAGTTTATCTGTCCTTCTCCCCATGGCTTGTAAATTTTGTTTGTCCTTTTTATAGTTATCTATAGTTCAATGTGTGTGTGTGTGTGTGTGTGGGTGTGTGTGTGTGTGTGTGTGTCAGTAATTCAATTGACCAGTTAGGGAAAATGAGCAAAAGGGACTTAACTATTTAAGGAACAAGGGGACATGAACGTTCTTTCCCCCGGAAACCTCTTTGAAAACAAAATCTAGTGAGAATGGAAAAACAAAACCTAATCATGAAGAGGAATTGAAATAAATGTATTTTCCTGATGTAAGTCTGTTTTCGGCAATTTTGACTGGTTTCGTGATCCGCGATTGTGTCTGTGCCGTCATAGTGATCACGAAACCAGAAAAAAATACACATACCACGGTCTTAATGCCTCTTTCCGGTTTTTGTCCACCACATAATCGTTACTATTTGCTTGCTAGGTTGCAATGTGATGGAAAAACTTTCGCTGACTGGAAAGAGAGTGTTTATCAACTTAGACCCCTGCAATGAACTATCAAAGAGGATTAAAAAGTTCATTTTTTAATCCAGAGCTCAACTGACGGAATTTTTATCATAGTTGATAAAATAAGGTCTAAAGCTGAAAATCTGTCGCGAATGATTTCTGTTAGTCATTCACCGGTCTCGCGAATGATAAAGGCATCGTTGGCTGAAAGAAACCACTTTGGTTTATCGTCAGTAGAAGTGATTGGAAGAAAATGGAATATACCTATATATCATTATAGCGAGTTTTTAAATTCTATTGAAGCTTATAAAGATAGCTATAGTGAAATAGAGGATTTCATAAGCGCTTCCGACGTTAAAAAGTTGAAGACCCCATTCATAAAGGTGGAGGACAGGTCTTGTTGGTACAGGCCTGAGTTTGTGGAAATGAAGACAGTACCAACTGTCAACCTCTGCGACATTCGCTGCATCAAAAAGACTGATCTGTCACCTGCCTGTAATTCTTATTCTACTGGTTCATCATTGTATCAATTCCTTTATAGATTTATACTGATTGATTTATTGATTGATTGATTAAATCTTTATTGATCAAACTAAACACTTGCAGACATACGTGCAAGTTTACGATGCATAACTACAAACATTAAAACTAAATAAAATTAAAAAGAGCTCTATTTATAAAACAGCGCTTAAAGCGCTCAGTGCGAATGCGTGGTAACGTGTGATCATGACCACGTTGTCGTAAAGATTGATATGTACGTTTGCTCGGTAGAAGATCTGTTAAACAATGAGTATCTGTATGTGTGATTTTTTCCCATATTTGTTTATCCCTAGTTAGGATTACGTTGTCAATAACTATGCGATCCTTAGTGTAACCATATTTCCATGCTCGCTTACAGAATTTGTCAATCTTAGAAAGGTATTTACTACCATAAGCACATGCCCATACTTCAATTGCATAAGTAAATACAGACATAATAAGGCTATGAAATAAGATCGTAAGCTCTTCTAAAGTATACCCGTAGTACTTACAAATCCTAAGGACATGGAGTCTTGAATTAGCCTTATCCATCATATTCTGAAAATGACTATCACAGTTGCATGGATTTTCATGAAAGGTTACTCCCAATAATTTAAGTTCACTCTTTCTTTCAATCATGTGTACAGTTTTACATGTGAACAACTGGAAGGTATCGAGGCCCGAGGGAACGCGAAAATCCAGTGGATTACGTCGATGGATTTTTGGATGGACTTCAAGTTGATGCGTTTGTTGCAGTGTTGTTATCGAACTGGGACAAGGAGCCAGTTATTGGAGTTGTTAAAGACCTTTCAGCAAATGAATTCCGAATTCATTATTGGAAGGGAACATACAAAGGAAAGTGGACTCCTCATAACATTCCGCGGTCAAATGATCCTTGGACCGAAATGCTCCCAAAAGAATGCATAGTCCTTCATTCCTTTGAGCTCACCGACGGAATGAAGCTGCTCCCAACAACTCGGAAACATTTAGCCGAAAAGTATTTAAGTTTAAAAGGCCAGGAAAATGCAGGAGACTTTCCATAAATTCACCAGTATTTCAGTGCTTTTTATGTTACAGTATCTTGGTCAGAACGTGCTATCGTTCTTTTGCTGATTACTCTGATTTATGCTAAGTACGCCATCCAATTTAGTAGTCACCACGTCCTGACCGGTAGCAAGTCAGTTCGAACGACGGTCGTTTCGATCGAAGTTCGTTTCGATCGAAACCAAAAGTCAGTTCGATCAAAGACAAGAGTCAGTTCGATCGAAGAGTAAATGTTTATAAAAACTACAGTTTTGCAAGCGTATAGATAATAATAAAAGTTCTTGTCAGTGTTGTGTAAACGCTGTGTTCAATTGATTTCCTTTGTTGTCGGCGTTTTTTTCTCGGCGTTCCTGATCGGCAATGCTCAATTAGCTATTCACTATAACGTGCGTACACTGAAACACCCAACCATGTACAGTTAGGGTGCGATTGCAGAATAGTTGTTCACCTGTAAAACTGTTAATACGGCATTGATCAAAACCAGTAAACAGATGCCTTACAAGGTTTACGATGGTATCTAATGTTTTTAAAGTCTCAGAGTTTTCTCAATTCGGGGTCGATTACAAATGTGTTACTAAGTCGTACGATAACCGGATATTGCGTGCAACGAAAACACAAAAACTCGTTTCCATCATGCACATAATTGTTTGCACAATATCTTTCAGCAGGGTCGTTCGTCGATTTGGGTTATTGTATGGTCTGACTGGGACTGTTTAACACCAAGGAAAGTGCAGAATTTTTGCACACTGCTGTTGTGATGGATACCAAAGTTTTGCACCCACGTTGTTTTGTTCAGTTATTCCGTCTCACTTAGGCCAAAGTTATCACTAAGCAGTATGCCTGTGTCTTGTGATATTTTTCGCTTTGCTCTGAATTTTTTAATAGGGTAGGTTGTAACATTTTTGCACCTTCATTGATTTGGTTATTTATATCTTCTCACTTTGGCCAAAGTTGATCCCTAGGCAAGCTGCAGAATTCTTGTTTTGGCTCTGAATTTATTAATAGATAGGCATTGTGCAAAATTTTTGCACCCTCATTGATTTGGTTAATTATAACTTCTCACTTAGCCCAAAGTTGATCATTAAGCAAGTTGCAGAATTCTTTGTTTGGCTCTGAATTTATTAATAGGCACCCTCATTGCTTCGGTTAATTATATCTTCTCGCTTAGGCCAACGTTGTCCACTAAGCAAGTTGCAGAATTCTTTGTTTGGCTCTGAATTTATTAATAGGCCAGGGTGCAAAAATTTTGCACCCTCATTGATTTGGTTAATTACGCCTTCTCACTTAGGCCAACGTTGTTCACTAAGCAAGTTGCAGAATTCTTTGTTTGGCTCTGAATTTATAAATAGGCCAGGGTGCAAAATTTTTGCACCCTCATTGCTTCGGTTAATTATACCTTCTCAATTAGGCCAAAGTTTGATTGGGTACATTTTTATCAAACGGTTCCGCAATTTTGTGGGTTTTTTTTTAGTTAGTCAAGTCTGCCATGTTATAAACTGCACGTTTAACGCTTGAACGTAGTCTCCGAGCAAAAACTGACATTTTCACCAGCAGAATTTTACTGTAAAATTTACACAGAAAAAATTGTTGTGTTTTCAACACACAAGCAAGATCTTCATTTTGGATGATTTACAGTTATTAAAATGATTGCAGTTGAGTTTTATTGCTTACCCACAAATTTTGTCTTTTTTCCGTTCTAAATGGGAATTTTTGACGGAATTTTTAAACTTTGGAAAAACACATTTTAGTTTGGAACACGTACAGTAACAGCTGTCAGGTGTCTTCTTCCTTGAGCAAGGAATATTACATAAAGCAACCCGGTACTTCACAGCAAAGGCCTTCGTATGGAGAAGTATGGCGGACAGTACCAGCAACCATACTCTAAGTTCCAGTAGTGGTATTTTAACGGAACCATTGGATACTTGGTATTGAATCATCCGTGGTATCATCGCTGTGCTGACAATCACTGGAAACGGCCGTCTCCTCATTTATTTTATGACTTGCAGACGGCATCTGCGAGTAACCAGTAACTGGTTCGTTCTATCCTTGGCGATTGCAAACTTTTGCATCGGTTTGTTTGTCACACCAAGTGAATTTGCATGCAAGTTTTATTTTCGATGCAACCTGGTACTTGCAGATTGTATTTTATAACTTTCTGCTGTTTACTTCAACAACGAACCTTTGGGCCATGACAATCGACAGATACATTGGTATTGTGCACTCTCTGAGGTATGCACCGTTGTTGACAACCGAGCGAGTAATTGCAATGGTGGCCATAGCCTGGAGTTCCTCGTTCGCTGCAACATTTGTTCGCCTCCTTTGGTTTGAAAACGATCACTTTCAACAGAAGATCGAAAAATATTATCTAGTGGCTGTGGTTGTTTTATTCGGCATTGTTTCTTGCCTTGTACTAATTTTTATTTATCTTCGTGTTGTCTTTATTTCACGAAAAGTATCCAAGCAAATAACCACCCAAGCAGATGACATAAATCACAACTACAAACCAAAGGAGCTGAAATTTCGAAGCCGGCATAGGAGAAAAAATTTGTCTACAAGCCTTCTTGGCTCCGTTATCTCGTTATTTGTTCCGTCTTTGTAACAGCCTTAGTGTCTCTTTATCGTTTTGCTTTACCTACAGGCTTTGCTCTATTGAACCGTTCTCATAAAAGTAGCTTACTTGTTCGTTCATTTAAACTCCAGCGTTAATTTGGTCGTGTACGCATTGATCAAAAAAGATAATTTATTCGTCTTGAAATCAAATGTATGTTCTGTTGTCGCAATTCAGTCGAACCGCCTCAGCCTACTTTCAGTATTGTGGAGAATATTCCATGATGGAGTAGTCGCTGATCTAAGGGGTAAGCTGTTTTGTAACCGTGACTCTACGCATTAAGGCAACCGGGCTGGATAAAATTCCTGCTTCAATTCTTGAATTTTGAGCGAGCATAGTTGTATCATCGTTGACTTGCGTTCCGTTTAACCTTAATTCATTCAGCGGGGAAACAAAATGGAGCAATATTTTTCTCATATGACCTAAAAATGTTCATCGCTGCAAAGGCAGCGAATGGCGATTACAACTCAACACTGCCAGGATATCTTAAAAGACTTAAGGACGGTGCTTACCAGGGGCGGATTTAGGGGGGGGCCGAGGGGGCCGCGGCCCCCCCTTTCAGTTCGTCGGAGATTTATTTTTTGTCAAAATATACAATAATTTTATAATTTTGTAAGCAGTCTGTTGGAGCTTTTGATTTTTTTAGCTAAAGCATGATTTTTCGCTAATAGTATGACCAAAGTTGTGCGAAAAAGCTTTCAACATTACCGGCGTTAATATTATCCTTTTGAAATGACGAAGAAGACTGGATGAGAATTACTTTTCTACAGTCAACCTATTTCACAGAGACTGTAACAACGTAAAATCTTAATGTCTATATATATAATTATATATATTTTGGTTAGGTACAATGAGAATAACATTGTGACACGTACGTGCTTATGTACTGTTCCATCAAATCAAGAACCCTGTGTTCATTGCTGCCTTTTACACTGCCAAGCATCTTTTTGGATTCAGGGTAGGACTTAGCCGTTCGTTACAGGGTTCGACATTGGATGTTATTGAGACATACAGGCATATTAACGTGGTGAAAGATCAGCTGGCAGATATACGCAGGGATGCAAAAACAGTGTTTGCGCATTCAGTGCATGAAAAGATTCAGAAAATGGCTAAGAAAGCACACGTAAAGATCACCATCCTGCGCACTTGTGGTATACAGACACTTCATTCGTTTCTTCCAAGGCTGTTGTGACTTTTGAGCGAAGAGTCACAAACCATGCATCATTATAACCAAAACTTATACTTTTATTCAATATGGAATCCTTATATTTTTACTTTCCAGATTGCACCAGATTGCATGTAAGGGTACCCAAATTTTCAAACTTTTCTGGGAGGGCATGCCCCCAGACCCCCCTAGAAAGTAGCGCCTAAGGCGCTACCGAGGCGCGCTAACGCGCGCTGATTAGTAATCTTGTTCGGCCCCCACTTTCAAAAAATGCTAGATCCGCCCCTGCTTACTATTGTTATTGCTCATACGTTCTGCGCATCTCGAGATACTCGGATTTCATAAGACTGCTAAAGTGTATATATTAAGGCTTGACCAATCTAATTATTATGCATATTTTTATTTGAAGGGAAGCATTTGTCCAATGTCCACTGAAACTTAGCACAAAATATTTTTATTGGTGTTGTTATTAAATTGCCAAAATATTTTGCATCGCATTTTGGTCACGTGACCTTGCAACAACTTTTAACGTTTATATCCTTTACTGAAAACTGGGGAACATTTATACTTCAAAATTTTGAAAACGTTTGGCATAAACACGTTTAGTACAACTGTGCCTACCGAATGCCGCCTTTTAATGTGGTACTCCGTATTTTCCTTTTAAGATATTTGGATGTTTATCATGTCACGTGACCTATTTTCCTCAATTGTTCATTGCTGTTAACATGTGGACATGATTGAAAGGCGGTATGACAAAGCCCTTACAAGGGGTCATCGAATAATCAAGGAAAAAGATTGATATAATGTAGCTGAATGTTCCCCATTTTTTTGAGTAAAAAATGTAACTGTTATAAGTCGATTTCGGTCACGTGACAAAAATGTGGTACGGAACATTTTGGAAACGTTATATCAATACCGATAACTAACTGTCTACCACGTTTCATAGGCCCTGGACAAATGCTTTCCCTTCAAATAAAAATATGCATAATAATTAGGCTGGTCAAGCCTTAATAACTGAGTGGTGCTTATGAATACAGGGATTTTTTTGCGGGGTTCAAAACTATGCAGAGAAAGCAGAACGTAGCAGGTGATCTCGGTATCCAAAAAGAAAATTGGGGGTAACCACGCATTTTTCGGAGATAATTAAGCTTCAATTTGGAAAAGAACGCCGTACACTGCTTTGTATTTTAAAGCTTTTTAGAAATGTTGTTGATTAATTATCTTCGAAAAATGCGTGGTTACTCTTAATTTTCTTTTTGGA
Organism: Montipora capricornis; assembly: GCF_036669925.1. Lineage (NCBI taxonomy): Eukaryota > Metazoa > Cnidaria > Anthozoa > Scleractinia > Acroporidae > Montipora > Montipora capricornis. The sequence goes on from NC_090885.1 coordinate 54,190,251, forward strand.
TTCCTATCACACTTGCTAAGATCTTCTTTTCCCGCATGTTCAGTAAACCGCGCAAACACAGCTTTGAATTAGTAGGCACCGTCCTTAAAGAATACTCAACTGGAATTAAACGCAACCGCAAATGCAAAGCAAAACGTGTAGCATAGCACAGAAACAATAATCGTTAATATGTAGATAGTGATCCGCAAACTTTCCGACATGCAATCGTTTGGCGAGCCCGCCCACCCACTTACTCACCCAAGAATTCGAAAATTTCGCCGGTATGCGCGATGCCGTACCACAAGAAACTCGTGCTTAGGAAAGCGGCTGGCAAAGTCAGTGTCGTCGCCTGGCGCCTCGCAAAAAAAATATTTTTTTTAAACCTAAAAATGATTTTAAGTGATATTTTATCCCAAATTTTTTCATATGGAAAATTGTCACTCCTTTCGTCATAGAGGGTCCACTTGATTTTCTCGCCATTTTCAAAGGAGATTGAAAGCGGAAATACAGGACTTTTATCAATGGCACTCAAGTGTCCCTCTTAATCGAATTCACGAAATCATATACAGAAATCTAACCGGAAAGGAAAAACAATCCTAGCCCCAACGCCAGCAGTTATTGTCAACTCAGTTCTGCAATTGGGTGAATGCACTATTCAGACAAGTAATTACTGGCTTGCCATATGGCAATCCAGTCAAAAAAAATGAGTGGCGTTTTTCCACTTTTTTTATTTTTTTCCTGTGTCGAAATTCGGGAAGTTGTACAATAGGGTTTTTGCTGTCACTCCCCTTTTAAGCATTGGCTTTGAGCTCAGAGTCTTCTGTGCATATATCTTTTGTAGGTTTCAGGGGGTAATAGAAATGCGTAGATTTCAAGTTATCCGGTGGGCACAGTAGAATCGTTAAGTAACCGGCAATGGTGTCGAGGTGGATGTAAAGCAAATGGCGTTTGAGCGGATCTTTAAACAAAATATACCCTTATGAAGCTCAAAAATGGAACGTCAATTCGATAAACAAGACAGGCGGTGAAAAATAAATATCTGGAATCTTCAAAGCGACGATTAATGGACTTCAACCACGACTGCATCTTTCCATCGACCGTCGAGCAATGAGCTGTATTTCCAAATATTTTACAAACTGTGGAGTTGTGCACAACACTGAGACCAAATGGCAAATTGTGTGGTAACTTTGTCAGATTGAATATGGGTTTAACAGGCTCATTAAAGGAATCGAACACCTTAAATGCCATGCTGTCCATTTTTTCCCTCATGATTCAAGGAAAGGGTTCTTCAGCAGAGGGTTTGATCCTGAATACTAGTGGGAAATTTATCTAAACAGACTTAACTGATTAGAGTGTAATGTGAAGTGCTACGTTTCTACCCCATAGGAGCAATGTGAGCGTTAGCCCTACTAATGGCAATGGGCCCACACGAGGTCAGAGAAAAACTCTGACCAGGATGGGAATTGAAATCACGATCTTCGGGTTAGATCACCGCTACTCTACCGACTGAGCTACAAGGTCAGACGGGAGAAGGCCGTGGGAACTGAAGATTATAAAGTCAATGAACAATGAACATGTACAAATACAAGGAAGGATTACGTTTGTGCAATCGTTTTTCTCTGTCCTTGTGTGGGCCCATTTCCATTAGTAGGGCTAACGCGTACATGGCTCATATGGAGTAGAAACCTAGCACTTCACATTACACTCTAATCAGTTAAATCTGTTCAAATATAAGTGCTTCACCGCCAACGTTTGCAAAAACGTAATCCTTCCCGGAAATTTATCTAGTGGCGTATGGTTTAATTTTGACACGGAGTGTCACGGCTTGTTTGCACCCACGCAATAAAATATGTTTTCCGTGTACTTATTACGAATACATAACACCATCAAAAAGGAGGGGTCACTGTGCTCGTTCAGGAGAAAATAGCCATTCCTTGACAGACGGAGCTTGGCCATTTTATCAATGTGCGCGAGCTAATGCGCGTGCCTATGACGCAAGAAATTTTCCCTAGTAGGTTGCGCAATGCAAAACCAGGGAATCATCTTAAGTCTAAGCACCCATTTTACAAAGGTTAGCTTTCAATAATTGTTGTGCTGGCTAATTGCTTCATGTAAGTGAAGTAAATGAAACTGGTATACACTTATTGAAAGCTAACCTTTTTAAAATGGGTGCTGTCGACCAACGCTGTTTCAAATCGATGTTTAGGCTTAGCACTAATTGTCAAGTAGTTCATGACCAATAGTACTCTCTTGAAATATTACTGGTCAGTGTTTTCGAGTCACTCCTTTTTAAGTTTGTCTTTGTGGATTGATGGTGTTGCAAATTATTCGAAATTAAGCAATTTGCATATGTGGGTTGACATTTGATAACCGAGTTGTTTTCAAAGATGACAAGAATTTTAGCCATTCTGCATTTCAAGTGTTCTTTCATGGAAATGATTAATAGGTAGCCATAGTTGTTTTCATTAATGTGAGAGGAATTTTGTTCTTTCATGTAAATGATTAATATGTAGCCATAGAGGTTTGCACGTCAGAAAATATTTGTTTAAGAAGTATGGTGTAAACTGTTTAAAGTTTATTGTTTAATGTTTATTTGGGAAACCAACAATATTTCTTTAAGCTTAGCTCCTGTGCATTTAGGAGAATTTTGCGTTCTTGAGCAAATTTAATTTATGCAACAATTATTTACAAACAAGGAGCTACTCAAAGGAAACCTGCACTAAAACAAAAAAAATTATAACCTTAAACCACGGAACATAATGTTTACAATTACAATTACAATTGTTCAAACCAAAACGCTTATTGTAATTTTAGCTTTCATATTTCCCGGGCGCCGCCATCTTGAATAATTGTGACGTATCGGGGTTGCCTTATTGTTCCAGAACAAACGTTCTTAGGGTAACCACGATACGTCACAATTATTCAAGATGGCGGTGCCCGGGAAATTTGACAGCCAAAATTATAACAAGCATTTTTGTTTGAACAATTTTAATTGTAAACATTATGTTCTGTGGTTAAAAGTTATTTTGTTGTTTTAGTGGACATTCCCTTCAAAAAAGAAATATTTAGTGTTTTGTTTCTGGAATGGTAAGGGCGGGAGAAAAGATAAAATATGTTGATTCGGCTCATTCGAATTACTACTCATAAAGTCTTCGAAATCATGGAAAGTGATAAGTTTGGATTTTCCAACAGTTTATCGCTTCAGTTTAACCCAAAATCATTCAGGTAGCACTTCGCATTGATTTGATTTTAGATAATATTTTCTTATTTTAGCTGACGGTATATTCTGTACACTAGTTATTTGTATACCTGTTCATTCTACAATGTATTGTTTGTAAAACACAATTGAATACCGTAGCTTTCTTTACTTATTCTCTCTTTTATACACATGTAACCACTGCTCGTCTCGACTAGTTATTGCTAACGGCAAGCGAAGTGCAGTTTGAAAATGTATCACATAATGAAATGCTACGATAAATGGAATAAACGGAAACGGAAATTGTGATTCATTTCCATTGCTTTTGTGTTCGTCACGTTTATAGCTAGATGCTTCGATGTTTGGGTATTCACGGTTTCACCGGTGTTCGTGTGAGAGCGAGCGGAAGCTAGACTTTCGGGTCACATTCCATTAGATTGAGAGAAGAATATAAAGAGATTATGCGCGTGAAATGCGAAAAATAAATGAGATCCTATCCAGAATTTACCTTTTTCTTAGAAGAAGAGAAAGTACAGTTGTTGAATGGAAGCTGCCCTCGATAGTTTCCCACATTTCGGGTTGTTACTTGGATTAACAATGCTGTTAGTTATTCACACGCGTTTTTGACATAAATTTCTAATTTTGTAGTTCCTTAGGTCTCATGTTTTTTGCGTTTTGTACTGAAATAATTTGTTGTTTCCCTTTAAGAGTAACTTAATCGTATCTAGCCCTCAAAATATGAGTCACTCCTTTTATCACCTGGAAGGTAAGAGATCATCTCTAACGAATCAAAATTTAAGGAATCATTGGACATCTCGTAGATTAAAGTAAGTTGAAAACTTTCCAATTTGGTGTACATCGTTTTTTTAAAGTGCCTTTGTTCTTTATTCGATTTCCGTTTAAATATTGCTAGTGCTAATCACCCTTACTTGCAGTCGAGGACTGAATTGCGAATGGTGCGGCTCACGACATCGGGCTGAAAGCATACATCATAGGACATCTCGTAGATTAAAGTAAGTTGAAAATTTTCCAGTTTGGTGTTCATCGTTTGGTTAAAGTGCCTTTGTTCTTTATTCGATTTCCGTTTAAATATTGCTAGTGCGAATCAGCGTTACTTGCAGTCAAGGACTGAATTGCGAAAGGCGCGGCTTACGACATCGGGCTGAAAGCATACAAAAGCGCCTCCGGCTGCCGCTATACAGTCCATGTTTGATGTCAGAGCACAGCACCACAGCTCGATGTTAATTAGCTGTGAGTCGATTTTGATGAGGGAGGAAAACCAGAGTACCCGGAGAAAAACCCTCGAGTCAGGTTGAGATCGACTTAAGGTCAGCCCACATGTTGGCCGAGGCCAGAATTGAACCCCGGTTCGCAGTGGTGGGAGGCCCGATAGATAACCATTAAGCCACCCTGACACCCAAATCGCGTGATTAGCCTTTCTCCCCCCCCCCCCCCTCCCTCCCCTTCCCACCAAAAGGAACGTGGTTTGATACCCCGGTTATTTGCGCTTCTTGTAAACAACTTTGCTTTGGGTCTGGAAGGGGGAGGGGGTATTTTAGGCCTTTTATTGTAGTTATTGTGGTTTGAGCCACATACAAAGACGGAAGAATACACTGGTCTGGTCTGGATAGGGTAGGGTGGAGCACCTCGCATAGGACCTCGAGTCCTGTTCGTGCTCCTTCCCCCTGGGCAGGTTTGCCCAGTAGAAGAGACAAACCAGATGTCTCGTAAAACAAAACAAAACAAACAAAACGGCTTAATTAAGGAATTCACGTTCATAAACTTTTATTTCCTCTTTTGGGTCGAATAGTTCAAGTTTTTTATTGCTACAACAAGTTCCAGGAATTTTCGAAATAAACTGTGCGTATTGAAATATCAGTCTCTGTGGGTTCACTTGGTTCACAAATATAACACTACCTCGTCCCCTACAAACACATCCATATGCTATATTGTGCCTTTCCATAGTATTCACGATACAAATAGGCCAGACAAATCTTAAACTACTCGAAAAAAAAGCAAAGAAAGCAGTCGAGAATCAAGAAATCACACAATTCTTCGATAAGAAATGCTAAATTCTTGTTTTGACCCGAAAGCCTCGTCTTCGCACCTAGTAAAACTAACACCGCTAAGACGTGGGCGCAACTGTAATAACAGCTATTACAAACTCCAGTTTGATTGGCCACTACACCTCACTGTGTAAATAGTTTATCTTGAAGTTAAAATAGACACGTTTCATTGTGAGGAAACGAAAGAAAACTAAGTAGTGTTTCGTTTCCGGACTGAGAAGCTCTGGGGATGATGAAAAATATGCCGCATTCGAGCTCGATTCCCTGGCCTGCTAAAATCCATTTTACGAGTTACCAGAAGTACCTGTTGGGTTCCTAGGTTTTTTTCTTTATTATTTTCTGATTGGCTCAGCCAGCATTACTCCTGGGAGAATCCAGTTTCCGCGCCTTCAATACCACCCAACTCAATGCCAACCGTTTTTGTGTAACATGCACCACAGGCAACCCAGTTTACGCCTGAGAGCGTCTAGTTTCAGTTTTACCAGCATCACAGGACAATATTCATCCGAACAAGGTGAGATTCAGCTTAGTGGTAGAGTATCCGAAAATAGAATCGGGGGGTCGTCACGTAGGTTCGACTCCTGCAAAAGAGTACTCAAGTTCTTTCCGATTACCTCCGAGTCAACATCGAAAAGGTACATCTCTTTATTATTGCTGTAAACAGTTGGTTCGCTCTTGGACTAAAAGGGACTCCTCCTGATGTTTATATGCGAGCGTTAACCTTGCTCCTCCAGATCGGCTCAGGTCGGCTGTGATTGTCAAATTGCGTTGGTGTTTCGATTTTCATTATTCCCAGTTGAGAACTTTAGCAGCAAGTCGGTTAGTGCGCGGCCTTGGTGCAAGAGGTCTTCAGTTCGATTCCCGAATCTCACATGCTTGTTTCGACTTCTTTCCTTTCAGTGTAGATCAAGTATCACTAATACTCGTAAAATGGAGCACTGATGAAGAGGGGGAAGTAAAATGAGAGCACCGTCTGCCTATAGTTTGTCAGTTAAATTACTGTTACGAGTTATCGACGTTAAATATAGTTGCTTTACTTTACTTTTTGCTATTTTCAAAGTGGTCACTTGTACTACTGTTACGCAGGGTTTGAGGATCCAGAGATGCTGTTATGCGTGTTACACAATTCATCTGATCACCGTCATCTGGAGAGACTGGCGTTGGGTTTCAGTACTCTTATGACACCTAATTAGCGCGGCATTCCGAAACTCTTGCATTCTTAAGGTATAAACTATAGGATTTACAAAGGAATTGGCGTAGAACAAGACAGTTACGGACTGGTGGATATTAAATCTGGCCTTTTTGGATAGTGTGTTGAATCCTTTTACATTGAGGACAGCGTTGAAAAACGAGGGAAGAATGAAGATTGTGCTGAGAGCAGTGACAACGAATAACGTGGCTGTCAATTTCCTGTCGGAGGCCCCTGCCCCAGATAGCTGTGGAGGGACATTCCTTTTCACATTAAAGATAATAATCATATAGGATACTATGACGGTCGAAAGGACACTTATCATAAGTGAAGCCCAAACGAAAAAGGAGGCTTTTAAATCAGTAAGAAATAGCGCAGCCGCTGCAGACGACAGGACAAGAGCTAATAGCCAAATGCAAACAACGGTCTTTAAATAGATCCAGTTCGTCAGTCGAGAATGTCTAAAAGGAAATAAAGTTGCATGAAGGCGTTCCAACGACAGCAAGGCAAGATTAAGCAGGGAGCAATATTCAAAAAATTCATCAAAGTACATGACTGTGAACTTTTTCCAACTGAATCCATTTTTAGCTTGAAAGGTTTGCGTATGGTAAATATGCATGGGCCCTGACACAGCTCCCACCAGCAAATCAGCCACAGCCAGGTTTATGATCAGGTACGTAGTGCACTTGCGTAGATGGTGATTTCTTGCAAAGGTGATGATAGTGAAGCCGTTTATAAGAAATATGATGACAAATTCAGCGATGTAAACTGCAAGCCACATGGTATTCAACCTTGTCGAAGGATCGTCTGTCCCTGTTTCATTCGGCATTCTCAAGCTAAGTCAGATTCAAATTGTCTGGCGCTGTCTCTTGCCTGTTCTAATAAGTTGAAAAATCAACAGATTAAATTTGCTGATAAAGAAAGTCTCCCTTTTTTAGCCGGGGCCGAAAATTTCAATTGGTTTTATCGATACGAGTGACTGGGGTCCTTTAAGAACAGTTACTGCGACGGCAACGTTCCATCCTGTTTACTTCGTACAATGTGGATGAAATTAAAATAAATTGGTGCGAGCGGTTTCAAAGTAAAAATAGAGACTATAAGGGTTCACAGTTTTACGCTCACGTTGTCGTCAAAACCTCGAAATTGGTGATTTCTTGTTGTTACGAAATGCACCGCAAAAATTGTGCTAAAATGCATGCTGCAAGTGCAGCACGATTATTTTTTGTGGCGATGCCGTTGACGTGGCAGGTGGAAATTTGCGTTTCTCTACAAATCCAGGAAACTTGTTTTATTTTAGTTCATTTCTAGCGTGTTTTCTACAGATATCTATCTTACTAGCAAATTGTCAAAAGCGAGAGACACTGAGGTGGAATGTACGGTGGCCCATAATTAAGTGACTTTCTGCAAATTAAAGAGTTGCGGCTAATAAAATAAAGTTGCTGCTAATAAAGTAAAGTTGCTGCAAATAAAGTAAAGTTGCTGCAAATAAAGTAAAGTTGCGGCTAATAAAATAAAGTTGCTGCAAATAAAATAAAGTTGCTGCAAATAAAGTAAAGTTGCTGCAAATAAAGTAAAGTTGCGGCTAATAAAATAAAGTTGCTGCAAATAAAATAAAGTTGTTGCTGCAAATAAAATAAAGTTTGTTGCAAATTAAAACATCAAGAGTATGCGCGCGCACTGAAAGAAGGACAGGTACAAAACACTGGTCACAGGTCATTGTTTTATCAATACAAAAACAACCCTAACTGTTTATATATGCAAACATTAGGCCTAATTAGGCCTAAGGTTAGCTTTAATGTATGTTTAGGATACTTCCTGTATTGTTAAAACAATGACCTGTGACCCGTGTTTTGTACCTGTCCTTCCTTCAGTGCGCGCGCATAATTTTAATGTTTTAATTTGCAGCAACATTCTTTTAATTGTAGCAACTCGTTTTGTAAATTTGCAGAAACTATTGTGAATTTGCTTGCGGCAACTTTATTTTATTTGCAGCAACTCTTTAATTTGCAGCTTGTTCCTTGTGGGCCACCGTATGGAATGAGAGATATTGCATGGATTTATAACAAGCAATATTTTAAGGTGATTCCCGGGTAAAAGAACCCGTCATAGATTTCCGATGAAACTTGGTATGATGACATTACAGTACAAGGAGATGTTAAAAAGGTAATAAAAAGAGGGGGTCACCGTGCTTGTTTTCATGCCACGATGCTGACAAATATGGTTATTTAGGTGACTTTTGGTTATCTCAGTGCACAACAAACAAGATCAATTATTTTTCAATGCGGCGTGCTATATCACACAGAGTTCGACTTTCTTTGATTGCTTATTCATCTACGTCCCAGAAAAAATGGCTTCAAATACCCTGCATTATTAATTGATATTTTTATCCTTTAAAGGAAACATAATTTGGACTTGCTCTGCTAGGCCCGTTACGTCTCTATCTGTAGCATTTATTTCATTTGCCAAAAAAGTAGCTATAGATTTCTGCCAAATTTTTTCTCAGTTATTGCGGATATTGTTCTCATTGAATTTATAAAATAAAAAGTGGGGGTCACCGTGCTCGTTTAAGAGAAAAGGAGCTTTTATCTCGCTATCGAGCTTAGTTTGAGGGAAATCCCTTATGTTTTGTACGCGCGCGCGCTCATGTGCGCGTGCTGATGACGCAAAAATCGTGCGCAGTAGGAATGCGCAATGCAAAACCAGGGAATTACCTTAAGGAGCCTCTGAATCTTCTCCGTTTCACTTTCCAGCACTGAACAATTTATGGCGGTCACCGAGTTCGTTACCACGACGCCACCTATATTTACTGGGTTGCCAAACCCAGTCGGAGTCTGCGTTTTATTTCGTCGCTTTTAAAATTATTTTATTTAAGTAGTGTCTTTGTGGGTAGAGTCATCTGTGCGTATTTCTGCTAGGCTTCAGGGCGTAGTAAAAATAGACCGAATGCATAAATGGCGGCCAAAAAGAATTCTTTTGTTTATGTGCTAATTAGACTCACACTAGTCTTGCATGTACAAAATACAAAAGAAATGTTGCTTGAGAGCGAGGCTAGTAAGTCTTATCAGCACATAAACAAAAGAGTACATTTTTGGCCTCCATTTATGCATTCGGTCTATGGGTAGATTTTATCTGGTGGACACAGTAGAATATTTAATTAACCTGCAAAGGCGTCGAAAGTCATTGTATCTCGAATGTCGTTTCAGTGGATCTTTAAGGAACATATACCCTTATGGAGCTCTAGAATGGAACTTCAATTCGATAAACAATTGTACAGGAGGGGAAAAATATAGATACCTGGCCCGGGTTGCTCAAAGCAGGGTTAATGCTAACCAGCGTTAAATACCTTCTTAACCAACGGTTATCGCTAAGCAGAATGGCAAATTCTGTATGGGTGTAAAACGAATCGAACGCCTTGAATGCATCACAGTGTTTACTGAAGTCGCATCTCAGTTGTCTGGCAATTTACATTTATTTTGTACTCCACTCTGCACAGTTTTCAGGTAAAAAATAATTGAAAATGTGATAGTAAAGAATTATTGGAAAGAAAGCTTATTGTCTATCTTGTGCTTTGTTATTCACGGAAAAGGTTCTTACGAAAAGGGTTTGATCTGAAGTTTATTTAATCACGGATTGTGTTTCTTGTTTGCACGCACGCAATTAAAATAGAAAGGGGATTTTTTGTTTGTTTCAATAAATTTTACGTTGGAAAAGGTTTTTCTGGCATTTTTCGTTCAAATGAACGGCCAAAAATAAAGCTTTTTAACGACCTTTTTGAATATTTTTTGACATGTACTTTAATATTATCTGTCAAAAATTTGTATAATAAGCCTGAAATAAACACACTTAAGAAATTTAGTCACATTTACCTCTTCGTCGAGTTCTCGTTAATATTTTGCTTTCTTCAGGTAATAAAAACAATTTGAAATTTGACTAAGAAAGCTTGTTGTCCATTTTTTGCCTTGGTTCTTCAGTGAAGGGATGTATCAACATTGCTCCAGACAAGATTGCTTCCCGACCCAACAGACGAAATATAAATATTTAATTAAATATTGCAACAAAATTGAAAAAGGAAAGACGGAAGTGTCAGCTAAAAATTACGTTGTTAAACTCTGAAAGCGACGAACGATTAACATTGTTCCCTGTAGTTCATTCAATGTAAACAAGAACCTTGACACAAGGTGATCACGTGCACCCTTGTGGTTGCCTAGCACGTGGTCAATTTCTTCCTTTTGACATAACATCGTGACCTTCCCTTGATTCATAGAAATCAGAGACGAGACTGCAGAAATTTTAGTGTCCCTTAGAAAATGGTGACCTTTTTAATGACTGCTTTGAGTTCGTTTCTTATGCCTCAGATACTGGAAAAGTATTGACTTAACCTTTTATCGTTTCGTTTCGTTTGTAGCAAGCTCCATGCAATTGTCAATGCAAATATCAAAATAAACGGTCTTTTTTACCCCATCGTATGTGGATTAAAAGGCATTTTTAGTTGTATTAAGAAGAGTAAATTTTTGCTGTTCTTTTTTCTGCTGGAACTTATTTTTGCGGATCAAGTATCATCCGCAAAATCCGCAAAAATTAAACCCAGCAAAATAAAAGTGCTAACCCGGTAACTCCCAGCTTTTGTGATACTATTTGCTGCAAACGTAAAACCAAAGAAAATTTTTACCTGTCATCAGATTACTGAAAAGAAGAGGTATTATGAAGCGGAAACAACATGTTCAGTCCTTTCTTAGTGTTTGGCATAAACGATTGCTTAGTGCAAACATGCATGCATGACATGCAGGAAAGCGTCCGTCAGAGCAATTTGCAGTTAGTTTTTTTGCGGACTATTTCATTTAAAGGGACTATGTCACGTTATTTTAGGGTTTTGCGGGGAAATATTTAGTTAATCACGAGTTCAAAACTCGAAAATGGTAATGAGGAATTCCTTTACCGATAAAATTATCGTTACATCACAAACTAAATGATTCTGAGAAAAAAGACGACCTTTATCCAGGCGATTTCTCATAAACTTGAAAAACGTCGTGCCGACCTTTCTCAAGATTACCCAAATGTAATGCACCTATCAATGTTAAGGCCGAGTCCATTTACGTTCATCCGTGCTTCTCTTTCCTTTTGCAGTATTTCTTTTATGTTGTTCAACAGTTTTAAGTGGTTATTGCAATGTTTCATTCTACCTTTTGGGCATTTTGCGAATCATGGAATTATATCATTTTGCGTAATATAGCCCCTTTAAAGAAGAGACGAGTAAGTTTCAATCAAGAGCGTGTCTTTTTATCTTTGAACTGAATTTATTACCAAAGCTTAAAAAAATAAAAGACCTCAAAATGGGACAGGACATTACAAAATAATTAAACGCGTGAATGAACGTGTGAGGCAAAGAACCTTTGCTAGCACGACGTCTGGCTGACCTCTCAAATGGTTTTAATGACCGCCCCCCACTTGAAAAACTTAACTGGAACGCTGCAGTTCGATACTACCCAACTCAGTGGCTTCTGTTTTTGTGTAACAAGTACCACAGGCAACCCAGTGTACGCTCACGGAGCGTCTAGTCTCACACGTGAAAGACCAAATCCCGTTCATTACGTACTGACGAAATAAAATGATTCCGACCAAGGGAGCCTACATTTGGCATCCATTTGATCGGAGGTGAATAATATTCAATTTCTAATCACCTCACAGTCAGCAGAGTAAAACGTACTACTGAGGTGTTGTATATACTAACAAAAGAAATAAAGATTTTCGATTCTCTTCCATGGAGACCATATACTTGTGACGCGATGATTAACGCTATGAGGCTGGATGCGACAGATGTCTTAGAGTATTTCGCTAAGAATATCCATTTCATTTCCGAAATCGGTAACACTTTGTCTAGTAAAGTTAAAAGCTGAGAGCGATAAAAGTTATGACCAAATAAGTTTAAAAAAAATTCGTTGAGCGCGTTTTAAGGCTTTCGATCAGAGCTGGGTCTTTCCACCTGCCTCGTGCTGAACAACAACTCTTGGTATTTTCCCCAGATCAGAGCTCAAATGTAGAATCCAATGTTATAGCATATAAAATATGAACATCTTGATACCCGTTTGGAAAATCCTTTGTCCGATAAGGTTATGTCTTTTATCGAAACGTTGACACTCCACTATGTTTATCTTTTTTTCGTTTTTTTTGGTGACCGGAATTAAACTTAAGCCAAATCGTCTCTAAACTTTGGATGCATCGGCATATCAAACTAAAGTCACAGGCCCTTTATCTCAAACAACACATTATTTTATCCAGGATATACAGACTAAATATACAATCAACTTACTGGTCGTTTTCTTGACTGCAAATTTGCACCGTGAAAAGCATCCTTCATTCTTACCCTTTTTTTACGACAATTTCATTAATAAGTTAAAGTTAAAGTTTTCCCTGTGATTTTTCAAACTGAAAATTTTTAATTCTAGAAATGCGAGCCTTAGTTGATGTAATCAGCTGTGCACCGTATGTTTAAACAAAAATTTCTTTTTGACCAATCCAGGCAGAGATTTACGATTCCTCATGTAATGGAAACAAATAGTTCCCAGTTTAATTTGCTGTTTTTAATTTCCGGGCAAAAGTACATCTTGTTTGTATTTACAATACAGAAAAGCCTTCATTGGAAAGTGAAAGCGAAATTGCAGAAACGAAGGAAAGTTATCAGTTCCTTCCGATATACTGTATACAGGCATACGGTTTAATTAAATCCTAGTTAAAATTAGGTCCTTCATCGAACGGCAAAGGTTGACAACATTATGAACGCTTCAGCGTATTGAAGGGATATTTGCAATGGTTTGAAAGGAAAAAAGTTTACCCCCCACCTGTCTGAAGCAAATTTAGGTTTGGCGAGCACTTAATACTGACAGCTGTCAGGTGTCTTCTTCCTTGAGCAAGGAATATTACATAAAGCAACCCGGTACTTCACAGCAAAGGCCTTCGTATGGAGAAGTGTGACGGACAGTACCAGCAACCATACTCTAAGCTCAAGTATTTTAACGAAACCATTGGATACTTGGTATTGGATCATCCGTGGTATCATCGCTGTGCTGACAATCACTGGGAACGGCCGGCTCCGCATTTATTTTATGACTTGCAGACGGCATCTGCGAGTAACCAGTAACTGGTTCGTTCTATCCTTGGCGATTGCAAACTTTTGCATCGGTTTGTTGGTCACACCAAGTGAATTTGCATGCAAGTTTTATTTTCGATGCGACCTGGTACTTGCAGATTGTATTTTATAACTTTCTGCTGTTTTCTTCAACAACGAACCTTTGGGCCATGACAATCGACAGATACATTGGTCATTGTATTGTGCACTCCCTGAGGTATGCATCGTTGTTGACAACCGAGCGAGTAATTGCAATGCTGGCCATAGCCTGGAGTTCCTCGTTCGCTGCAACATTTGTTCGCCTCCTTTGGTTTTAAAACGATCACTTTCAACAGAAGATCGAAAAATATTATCTAATGGCTGTGGTTGTTTTATTCGGCATTGTTTCTTGCCTTGTACTAATTTTTATTTATCTTCGTGTTGTCTTTATTTCACGAAAAGTATCCAAGCAAATAACCACCCAAGCAGTTGACATAAATCACAACTACAAACCAAAGGAGCTGAAATTTCGAAGCCGGCATAGGAGAAAAAATTTGTCTACAAGCCTTCTTGGCTCCGTTATCTCGTTATTTGTTCCGTCTTTGTAACAGCCTTAGTGTCTCTTTATCGTTTTGCTTTACCTACAGGCTTTGCTCTATTGAACCGTTCTCATAAAAGTAGCTTACTTGTTCGTTCATTTAAACTCCAGGGTTAATTTCGTCGTGTACGCATTGATCAAAAAAGATAATTTATTTGTCTTGAAATCAAACGTATGTTCTGTTGTCGCAATTCAGTCGAACCGCCTCAGCCTACTTTCAGTATTGTGGAGAATATTCTATGATGGAGAAGTCGCTGATCTAAGGGGTAAGCTGTTTTGTAACCGTGACTCTACGCATTAAGGCAACCGGGCTGGATAAAATTCCTGCTTCAATTCTTGAATTTTGAGCGAGCATAGTTGTACCATCGTTGACTTGCGTTCCGTTTAACCTTAATTCATTCAGCGGGGACACAAAATGGAACAATATTTGTCTCATATGACCTAAAAAAGTTCATCGCTGCAAAGGAGGCGAATGGCGATTATCTCTCAACACTGCAAGGATATCTTAAAAGACTTAAGGACGGTGCCTACTATTGTTATTGCTCATACGTTCTGCGCATCTCGAGATACTCGGATTTCATAAGACTGCTCAAGTGTATATATTAAGGCTTGACCAATCTAATTATTATGCATATTTTTATTTGAAGGGAAGCATTCGTCCAATGTCCCCTGAAACTTAGCAGAAATTTTTTTATTGGTGTTGTTATTAAATTACCAAAATATTTTGCATCGCATTTTGGTCACGTGACCTTGAAACAACTTTTAACGTTTATATCCTTTACTGAAAAATGGGGAACATTTATACTTCAAAATATTGAAAACGTTTGGCATAAACACGTTTAGTACAACTGTGCCTACCGAATGCCGCCTTTTAATGTGGTACTCCGTATTTTCCTTTTAAGACGCGGATTTCTTCAAACAGGAGAACAAGGGTCTTTGGAAGTTTTATTAGGGAGCGAAATTTTAATAACCTAATAGATTGCATTTCGGCTTGCTCAACTTCTCCAGATTTGCATATCATTGTAACGGCTAAGGATTCTAGGAACAATGAGCAACACCTTTCTGTTCGGATTACATCACGCCATGATCACTCACCAAAAAGCATCACTCACAATGCTAGGAATTCATCCAACCTTGTCCATGTAAACATTGCCAAGAAAACATCTGATCGGGCACCATGCTTAAAGTTCGCAACTTGGAATATCCGTTCTCTGAACAAAAAGGCATTATCTGTGTGTGACCTGGTTATATCTAAGA
>NC_090885.1:54213137-54225637 GCF_036669925.1 Montipora capricornis
CGAACGTGACAATTACCGAAAATAAGCCAAAGAAAACTTTGTAGTTCAGATGTAGATCTTCGATGTTTACTTTGTTTTTTAGATCCTTAATTTTAATGTATTTTGTATTGTAATTAGTTTTTCAAAGACCATTTAGTGGAAAAACTAATAAATCTCATCTTGTCTTATCTTAAAGGTAAGTTTCCCACCAAAACAGGCCAACGCTTACCTTCCCCTTGGGTAATTTACAAGGGTGTAACCGCAAATGGGGAGTCGATCATATCCCAGGGTAAACCCAACTCAAGCCTTATCCCCAAGGTTCCCCATGGGCAAGAGGTCTAGTCTAACCGCACCTATTGCCTTTGAGCTCAGAGTCTTCTGTGCATATATCTTTTGTAGGTTTCAGGGGGTAATAGAAATGCGTAGATTTCAAGTTATCCGGTGGGCACAGTACAATCGTTAATTAACCTGCAATGGCGTCGAGGTGGATGTAAAGCGAATGGCGTTTGAGCGGATCTTTAAACAAAATATACCCTTATGAAGCTCAAAAATGGAACGTCGATTCGATAAACAAGACAGGCGGTGAAAAATAAATATCTGGAATCTTCAAAGCGACGATTAATGGACTTCAACAACGACTGCATCTTTCCATCGACCGTCGAGCAATGAGCTGTATTTCTAAATATTTTACAAACTGTGGTGTTGTGCACAACACTGAAACCAAATGGCAAATTGTGTGGTAACTTTGTCAGATTGAATATGGGTTTAACAGGCTCATTAAAGGAATCGAACACCTTAAATGCATCTCCGATCTCTGTTGTCTGGATTTATATTTATTTGTAATCAACTTTGCACAGCCTTCAGGTAAAAAACAATTGGAAATTTGGCTAATTGTTGTTCGTCAAAAATTATTTGAAAGAAAGCCTGCTGTCCATTTTTTCCCTCATGATTCAAGGAAAGGGTTCTTCAGCAGAGGGTTTGATCCTGAATACTAGTGGGAAATTTATCTAAACAGACTTAACTGATTAGAGTGTAATGTGAAGTGCTAAGTTTCTACCCCATAGGAGCGTTAGCCCTACTAATGACAATGGGCCCACACAAGGACAGAGAAAAACTCTGACCAGGGTGGGAATTGAACCCACGATCTTCGGGTTAGATCACCGCTACTCTACCGACTGAGCTACAAGGTGAGACGGGAGAAGGCCGTAGGAACTGAAGATTATAAAGTCAATGAACAATGAACATGTACAAGTACAAGGAAGCATTACGTTTTTGCAATCGTTTTTCTCTGTCCTTGTGTCGGCCCATTTCCATTAGTAGGGCTAACGCGTACATTGCTCCTATGGGGTAGAAACCTAGCACTTCACATTACACTCTAATCAGTTAAGTCTGTTCAAATATAAGTGCTTCACGGCCAACGTTTGCAAAAACGTAATCCTTCCCGGAAATTTATCTAGTGGCGTATGGTTTAATTTTGACACGGAGTGTCACGGCTTGTTTGCACCCACGCAATAAAATATGTTTTCCGTGTACTTATTACGAATACATAACACCATCAAAAAGGAGGGGTCACTGTGCTCGTTCAGGCGAAAATAGCCATTCCTTGACAGACGAAGCTTGGCCATTTTATCAATGTGCACGAGCTAATGCGCGTGCCTATGACGCAAGAAATTTTGCCTAGTAGGTTACGCAATGCAAAACCAGGGAATCATCTAAAGTCTAAGCACCCATTTTACAAAGGTTAGCTTTCAATAATTGTTGTGCTGGCTGATTGCTTCATGTAAGTGAAGTGAATGAAACTGGTATACACTTATTAAAAGCTAACCTTTTTAAAATGGATGCTGCCGACCAACGCTGTTTCAAATCGATGTTTAGGCTTAGCACTAATTATCAAGCAGTCCATGACCAATAGTACTCTCTTGAAATATTACTGGTCAGTGTTTTCGGGTCACCCCTTTTTAAGTGTGTCTTTTTGGATTGATGGTGTTGCAAATTATTCGAAATTAAGCAATTTGCATATGTGGGTTGACATTTGATAACCGAGTTGTTTTCAAAGAGGACAAGAATTTTAGCCATTCTGCATTTCAAGTGTTCTTTCGTGTAAATGATTAATAGGTAGCCATAGTTGTTTTCATTAATGTGAGAGGAATTTTGTTCTTTCATGTAAATGATTAATATGTAGCCATATAGTTTTGCACGTCAGAAAATATTTGTTTAAGAATTCTGGTGTAAAATGTTGAAAAGTTTATTGTTTAATGTTTATTTGGGAAACCAACAATATTTCTTTAAGCTTAGCTCCTGCGCATTTAGGAGAATTTTGCGTTCTTGAGCAAATTTAATTTATGCAACAATTATTTACAAACAAGGAGCTACTCAAAGGAAACCTGCACTAAAACAAAAAAATTATAACCTTAAACCACGGAACATAATGTTTACAATTACAATTGTTCAAACAAAAACGCTTGTTGTAATTTTGGCTTTCAAATTTCCCGGGCGCCGCCATCTTGAATAATTGTGACGTATCGGGGTTGCCTTATTGTTCCAGAACAAACGTTCTTAGGGTGACCACGAAAGGTCACAATTATTCAAGATGGCGGTGCCCGGGAAATTTGACAGCCAAAATTATAACAAGCATTTTTGTTTGAACAATTTTAATTGTAAGCATTATGTTCTGTGGTTTAAAGTTATTTTGTTGTTTTGGTGGAGGTTCCCTCTCAAAAAAGAAATATATAGTGTTTCCTTTCTGGAATGGTAACGGCAGGAGAAAAGATAAAATATGTTGATTCGGCTCATTCGAATTACTACTCAGTAAGTCTTGGAAATCATGGAAAGCGATAAGTTTGGATTTTCCAACATCGCTTCAGTTTAACCCAAAATCATTCAGCTAGCACTTTGCATTGATTTGATTTTAGATAATATTTTCTTATTTTAGCTGACGGTATATTCTGTACACTACTTATTTGTATACCTGTATTTGTATACAATGTATTGTTTGTAAAACACAATTGAATACCGTAGCTTTCTCTACTTGTTCTCTCTTTTATACACATTGAATCGCACCTACGTTCGAGGCACTATTTTATGGCAGGATCACGCCAAGACCCTGTAGATTTTTAGACTTTTATCCGTACTAGCAGCTCGATAAGTCGTTGAACTAGTCGACTGAAAGAAAAATATTACACAAGTAGATTAATGTTTTAGAATGCCGAAGATAGGCTAAAAAGGAATGGAACTCATTTCGTGAATATAGACTTACAATTTGTATCTTCTAATCTACACGATCTTATGGTTTGATTTCTTCTGTTGACTGTCTTTAACTTTCTTGATCGGAGGTAAGTAAAAAAGCGATTTGCGCGTTTGCAGTACAGTGTCGATTTATATATTTCTGAATTTCTAATTAGTTGTCACCTTTCAACTCACGCAAACTTGCTGTGATAAATAAATTGCAAGAATAGTTGCATACATTAAACCAGTAAGCGAAAGAACTTAACGCGCGAAGTGCGAATCACTCCGCCCCAGTGCGGAAATTAGAAGTTACCTCTAATTGAGCAACGACTTAAACATAATCGGTATTCAATGACTCGAGATGTCACAAATAACGTAATGTCTATTACATAATGCTGGTCTATGTATTCCCTTGATGGATCCTTGATTAAGAAAGGTTCGCATTTAATTCGTCTTTTGTTGCTAAAAGACACAGCTTGTGAATCGGCCTGTCGTATTCACCGTCCTGAGTCTTGATTCTTGTCTTCCTAACCAAACCATCGTTTCCTGGGTATGTTGCAATGACTCGCGCCATCTTCCATAGGGATCTTTTGTGATTTGGGTCTATCTCTAGAACTAAGTCGTCGACTTGAAGGTTTTCTCTGGTGCGAAACCACTTATTTCGTGGAAGTAGATTTGGCGCAAAGTATCTCATCCAGCATCTCCAAAATTCGTTCACGCTATTTTCTGTACTTCTCTAAAGATGTCTTGGGTTGATCCTTTCTTCTGGTTCTTGTTGAGGAATTGAAAGATGATGAGAATATCGTTTGGAGTAATTGGCGGGCTTTCCCATATGCTGTCAGAACTTGGGTATAAAGGACGTCCATTGATGACGTAGGTTGTCTCCGCGAGAAATGTTCTCCATTGCTCTTCGGTAAAGGCTTGATTCTTGCATGTAGCGCTCAGACTTTGTCTGACTGACTTGATGAGGGTTTCCACGACGCCATTTTGATGACTGGCATGAGGGGTATTCCATTTCCATTTAAAATCGCACGAGAAATCTTCAGATAGAACACCTTCAATCTTGGGGACGTTCCAACTCTGCATTATTTCCTTTAAGTACCCTCGTGCGCCTACAACATTTGTCCCGCAGTCGGACCAGCAAATGCACGGGTGACCACGCAAACTCGCGAAACGACAGAATGCCATCAAGAAAGCGTCAGATGTTTTGTCGGTCACAAGTTCTAAGTGGACAGCTCTTGTTGTCATGCAGGTGAAAATGATTACTTGGGCCTCCTTGAGCGTTTTACGATTAAGCTTGATGTGCAATGGTCCAAACATGTCCATGGCGGTGTTGAAGAATGGCGGGGTGCCTACTGCAACTCGCAAGGATGGGATTTGTCCGATGAGTTGTTCCAATGGCTTCTTTCGGAGCTTCCTACAAGTAATGCACTTTGTGGTGAGTGCTTTGGACATACCACGAACTCCAATGATCCAGTACTTTCTCCTTGCCTCGTTAATTAGGCTTTTGTACCCACAGTGTCCGCGTCTTTCATGGAGGTCACGTAATAGCAAGATGACAAGAGGGTGATCGCGTGGAAGGATAATTGGGTTTCTTAATTCTTGTGGCAGCGATCTGACATCTTCGAGTCGTCCATGAGCTCGAAGTAATCCGTTTTCGTCCAGCTTCGGAGTTAATTTCTTGTCAATGACAGAGGGATCTAGGTGTGCCTGACTCCACTTGAATAGCTGTTTCTCCGAGCCTTGCAATTCTTGAACAGTGATTGAACCTGTCTTAACATTCTTTTTTCTCGCATTCTGAATAAATCGGCGAACGTAAGCGAATGTTCTCCGTATCTTTGAAAATGTAGAACAGGTATTCAACAGTTGATGAAAAACGGGGTTAGTATCTTCTTCAGACTTATCCAGATCAACTTTGGTTTGAAATTCCGCTATGGCTGCTTCGTGTTGCATTGGCGTTTTAGTCTTCTCGATTTTCACTTCCATCAAGACACCAGCTTTTGCTGTAGGTTCGATGGGGGCTTTAGCTTCAAATTTAGGCCATTGTCCTTCGGGTAACTGCAGGAAAGAGGGTCCCTTTATCCAGTCTTCGAGTTGTGATGGCTCTATTCCTCTAGTGAGAATGTCGGCTGGATTGAACTTTGACCTGATGTATCGGAAGTCTTCCACCCCAACAGTTTCTTGGATTTCTGCTACTCGACTTGATACGAAAGGTTTGAATTGACGTGATGGGGTCTTAATCCAAGAAAGGACAGTAGAAGAGTCCACCCAGAAGATCCTCTTGCTGTCTTGGATGTTCGCAAACTGTAGAGACTTTTTGCAAGTTTCATATATCCTTGCAAGTGTTAAACAGCCCATGAGCTCCAGTCTCGGAATCGTTTTTCTCTTTAGTGGGGCTACGAAGGACTTGACTAAAACAGGAACGCACTTGTAACTTCCGTTCTTTAACTCCCATCGGAGGAAAATGACCGCTCCGTAAGCTTTTTCGCCACCATCACAGAATCCATGAATTTGTGGTACCCCAATCGCGTGGCTTGGTTTTAACTTGCGATCGAATTCGACTGTTAAGAGGTGATTCATGGCTTGCAAATTCTCCATCCACTTGCTCTTGACTGCTGTAGGTAAGGTTTCGTCCCAATTGTAGCCTGAATGCCATAAGTCCTGCAAGTCGATCCTAAATTTAATAGCTACCGGCATCACAAGACCGATTGGGTCCCACAATTGTCCAATAAGACCCAGGCAACGTCTCTTAGTCAAAAGGTCCATCTGGTCGAGTTTGTTCCTTTTCAGGGAAAACTTGTCTGTTTGTTTATCCCATCTTAGACCAAGAAGATCTGCGCAGCGTTCACCGTCGGACTGGTCAATCTCCGCACGGTTTGAATGCCAAGCTTTTATCTGGAAATGACCTTTCTTAAGAATGGCGTCAATGTCGCTGATAATCTGTTTTGCTTCCGTTGTAGTTGCCTTGGAACTTCCGAGGTAATCCACGTACATATGGTCTTGAAGTTCCTTTGATGCTTCTGGGAACTCGACTTGAGATATCTTTGCTTATGTGTTGCTGGCATTCGTTGCTATGTCGGGAGCTGGTGTATCTCCAAAGTTCAACCTGAGCCATTGGTATACTGTTGGTGAGGTGCTGATCTTACTCCTCCAAAGGAACTTGTAAAAAAACCTGGTCGTCGGGATGAACCAAAATTTGATTGAACATTTTGCGTATCTCGCCGATAAAGGCTACTTCGTTCCATCTCCATGCTGCCAAAACATCCAGGAGACTGTTGATGTAGTTTGGCCCTTTCTCTAGGTAATCATTAAGGGACAAACCGTCGTGACCTTTCGAAGATGAGTCAAAGACAAGTCGAACTTTTGTTGTTCTTTCCGGTGTTAACACGGCTTGTAAGGGTGAGTACCATTCAGGCTTGCTGTGATCAATCTGGTCAGGAGAGACTTGAATCACGTAGTCCTGCTCTAGAAGCTTTTGGACTTCCTCATTGACAACATCGAGACACCCCTTTTTGTGGAATGACCTCTCCGTGGAAAACAGCCTTTTCAGTGCGATGCCATAGTTACTTTGTTTGGGAGGGCCCGCTTCCGTCCAGGGCATCTTAACTTGTATTCTTCCGTCAACCAGGGTAGTTGAGGCTGCGAGGGACTTAACGAACGTTCTCGTTTTCGCTACACGTGCAAAGGTTGGTCGGTTTGACGCCAAGGAGATCTTGGTGAAGAAGTTCTTTGATGTCGTCTTCGACATTTGCTGTTCTGATTTCAACCGACTGAATTTCTGAAGTAGTAGAGTTGTTCTTTTCAAACTGTCCCATAACGTACCAACCAAAACAGTTTCGTTTCGCAACAGGTTCCCCTGTCTCTCCGGACACTGTGTGGATATCAATGAAGGCTTCTACAAAGTCTGTACCGACAAGGAGATCTATGGCGCCACCCGAAAGGTGTAGTTTATCACAAACGTGCTTGAGATGAGGGTAGTGTCGCACTAATTCTTTGGAAAGCGTTTTTGCTTTACTGCAGGTCCTTGTAACAGTGTACACTTGAAGGTTCTTCTTAATATCCTCGCCAGCAGGAGAGGCAACAGTGATGTCGATTATCTGTGATGCTTCACTTTTCTTCTTCCCACCAGCCAAATTCATGGTCAAATGTGTTGCTGATCCACTCAACCCAAGTCGTCTGGCTGCATTCTTTGAGAGAAGACTGGTATTGGATCCAGAGTGTAACATCGCAAGGACTTCAACAAATTCTCCGTTTCCGTTCATGACTCCAACTTTGAGTCATGAGCTTTAACTTTTCTTTGTGATGAACAGCATTTTCTTGGATGTTACCATTTGATGTACTCGAGGGGGCCTGGCACTGACTTTGGAAAGAAGATGCTCTTGGATTTGGACTTGAGCTTGTTTCACCAATCTTTTCATTGTGAAGAGATCGGTGATGATTTTTTCTGCATTTGTCGCATGTTGAACCGTCTGGTTTCCTGCAGTTGCTTGTATGATGCTTTCTAAGACATTTACGACATCGCCAATGTTACTTTAAAATCTCCCATCTCTGACTGATAGATAACTCCTGGAACACAGGACAGGCAGCGAGGTGATGTTTTGTTTTACAGATAAGTAGACAGGTGTCATCATCGGGTTCTTCGCCACTTACGGCATTTTTCTCAGTTTTCCTTGGGGTCCTGTATCGGCGACTATCGTTTCTGTCTTCAGACGCGGTGTTATTCTTGCCCCTTGAGCGGAAACTTGCTTCTACGTGCAACCAGGTGTTGAGGTTTCTGACTGTTTCCTCTTTACCTTCTCTTTTCATTTCTCTCTGTTCCCTAAATGAGAATTATCGTTCGGATCGAGCTTGGACAAAAGTTGAGACATAAGAAATGGCGCTTCCGAGGACTCCAACACCGGATATCCACTATCTTCCATATCATTCGCATAGGAGCATATTGTCGTGACGAAGTGCGTGAACGACCTGGAGTCTCGTGTTACGCCGGGCTTAAGGCTGTTTATTTCGAGGAGCAGTTCATCCATTAGTTTACGTTTGTCTGCAAATTCTATGTCCAATATATTCCACGCGCTATCAATGGTTTTGCAAGTTTTTACCTTGTCAGACCACCACGATCCTCTCGGCAATGCATTTCGGAACCGTTGCAGTTGTTCATCTTTATCTTGATCGTATTTCTTCATCCAATGATTGAATTATTTTCTTCAGGTAGCATAGGATCTGCGACTGCCGTCCCATGTTGGTACCGGTAATCGTTGCAGACCACTAGTGTTTGGTTTTGACCTTAAGGTGTCCGCCATTTTCGTCACTGCTGATGTCATGGATGACATTGAAGCTGTCAAGGTCTTCAACGTTTCAGAGTCTTTTGAAGACGTTTCCGTGGAATCTTGTTCCTTTTGATAGGCAGCAAATTTTAAGGCAATCTGAAGGAAATCAGCTTTTACTTTGTCTCCAAGTTTCTTTGTTGTCAACAATGGTTCCTCCTCTGCGGTAATACCTTTATCAACCAATCTGTCTAAAATGGTTTCTTGTTGCTTCTTGATGAACCTGTATCTTGTCTCCACTTGATTGAATGCTGCCTCTAAGGTTTTTAACTCTGGCCTCACTGAAAAGATTATTTCAAATTCTTCTATTAATTCGTAGAAGATCGTTACCGCGTTTTCCATTTTCCCTGCGAGGGTCCTTGCGTCTACTTTAGGCGGCATCTTTCTAGGCTCGATGCAAAGTTCGGAGATTCGGTATCTTCGGCGTGGATGATTTACAGCATTGATTTGGCGGGATCCTCTGGACAAATTTCGACTGAATCGCACCTACGTTCAAGGCACTATTTTATGGCAGGATCACGCCAAGACCCTATAGATTTTTAGACTTTTATCCGTACTAGCTGCTCGATAAGTCGTTGAACTAGTCGACTGAAAGAAAAATATTACACAAGTAGATTAATGTTTTAGAATGCCGAAGATAGGCTAAAAAGGAATGGAACTCATTTCGTGAATACATACTTACAATTTGTATCTTCTAATCTACACGATCTTATGGTTTGATTTCTTCTGTTGACTGTCTTTAACGTTCTTGATCGGAGGTAAGTAAAATAGCGATTTGCGCGTTTGCAGTACAGTGTCGATTTATATATTTCTGAATTTCTAATTAGTTGTCACCTTTCAACTCACGCAAACTTGCTGTGATAAATAATTTGCAAGAATAGTTGCATACATTAAACCAGTAAGCGAAAGAACTTAACGCGCGAAGGGCGAATCACACATGTAACCACTGCTCGCCTCGACTAGCTATTGCTAACGGCAAGCGCAGTGCAGTTTAAAAATGTATCAAATAATGAAATACTACGATAAATGGAATAAACGGAAACGGAGATTGTGATCCATTTCCATTGCTTTTGTGTTCGTCACGTTTATAGCTAGATGCTTCGATGTTTGAGTATTCACGGTTTCAGCGGTGTCCGTGTGAGAGCGAGCGGAAGCTAGACTTTCGGGTCACATTCGATTAGATTGAGAGAAGAATATAAAGAGATTACGAGCGTGAAATGCGAAAAATAAATAATGAGTTCCTATCCAGAATTTACGTTTTTCTCAGAAGAAGAGAAAGTACAGTTGTTGACTGGAAGCTGCGCTCGATAGTTTCCCACATTTCGGGTTGTTACTTGAATTAACACTGCTGTTAGTTATTCACATGCGTTTTTGACATAAATTTCTAATTTTGTAGTTCCTTAGGTCTCACGTTTCTTGCGTGTTGTACTGAAATAATTAGTTGTTTCCCTTTAAGAGTAACTTAATCGTATCTAGCCCTCAAAATATGAGTCACTCCTTTTATCACCTGGAAGGCAAGAGATCATCTCTAACGAATCAAAATTTAAGGAATCATTGGACATCTCGTAGATTAAAGTAAGTTGAAAACATTCCAGTTTGGTGTACATCGTTTTTTTAAAGTGCCTTTGTTCTTTATTCGATTTCCGTTTGAATATTGCTAGTGCTTATCACCCTTACTTGCAGTCGAGGACTGAATTGCGAAGGGTGCGGCTCACAACATCGGGCTGAAAGCATACAAAGGCGCCTCTGGCTGCCGCTATACAGTCCATATTTGATGTCAGAGCACAGCACCACAGCTCGATGTTAATTAGCTGTGAGTCGATTTTGATGAGGGAGGAAAACCAGAGTACCCGGAGAAAAATCCTCGAGTCAGGTTAAGATCGACTGAAAGTCAGCCCACATGCTGGCCGAGGCCAGAATTGAACCCCGGTTCGCAGTGGTGGTAGGCCCGATAGATAACCATTAAGCCACCCTGACACCCAAATCGCATGATTAGGCTTCCCCCCCCCCCCCCTCCCATCCCTCCTCCTCCCACCAAAAGGAACGTGGTTTGATACCCCGGTTATTTGAGCTTCTTGTAAACAACTTTACTTTCGGTCTGGAAGGCCAGACAAATCTCAAACTACCCCAAAAAAAAGCAAAGAATGCAGTCGAGAATCAAAATCACACAATCCTTCGATAAGAAATGCTAAATTCTTGTTATGACCCGAAAGCCTCGTTTTCGCACCTTCTAAAACTAACACCGCTAAGACGTGGACTCAACTGTAATAACAGCTATTACAAACTCCAGTTTGATTGGCCACTACACCTCACTGTGTAAATAGTTTATCTTGAAGTTAAAATAGATACGTTTCGTTTGTGAGGAAACGAAAAAAACCAAGTAGGCTTTCGTTTCCGGACTGAGAAGCTCTGGAGATGATGAGAAATATGCCGCATTCGAGCTCGATTCCCTGGCCTGCTTCTTCCATTTTACGAATTACCAGAAGTACCTGTTGGGTTCCTAGGTTTGTTTCTTTATTATTTTCGGATTGGCTCAGCCAGCATTACTCCTGGGAGAAACCAGTTTCCGCGCCTTCAATACCACCCAACTCAGTGCCAACCGTTTTTGTTTAACATGCACCACAGGCAACCCAGTTTACAACTGAGCGCGTCTAGTTTCAGTTCTATCAGCATCACAGGACAATATTCAGCCGAACAAGGTGAGATTCAGCTCAGTGGTAGAGTATCCGAAGATAGAATCGGGGGGTTGTCACGTAGGTTTGACTCCTGCAAAGGAGTACTCAAGTTCTTTCCGATTACCTCCGGGTCAACAGTTGGTTCGCTCTTGGACTTAAAGGGACTCCGCCTGATGTTTATATGTGAGCGTTAAGCGTGCTCCTCCAGCTCGGTTCAGGTCGGCTGTGATTGTCAAATTACGCTGGCGTTTCGATTTTCATTATTCCCAGTTGAGAACTTAAGGAGCAAGGATGGCACAGTCGGTTAGTGCGCGAGAGGTCTTCAGTTCGATTCCCGGATCTCACATGCTTGTTTCGACTTCTTTCCTTTCAGTAGAGCTCAAGTAGCTTTAATACTCGTAAAATGGAGCACTGATGAAGAGGGGGAAGTAAAATGAGAGCACCGTCTGCCTCAGGTTTGTCAGTTGAATTACTGTTACGAGTTATCGACGTTAAATATAGTTGCTTTACTTTACTTTTTGCTATTTTCAAAGTGGTCACTTGTACTACTGTTACGCAGGGTTTGAGGATCCAGAGATGCTGTTATGCGTGTTACACAATTCATCTGATCAGCGTCATCTGGAGAGACTGGCGTTGGGGTTCAGTACTCTTATGACACCTGATTAGCGCGGCATTCCGAAACTCTTGCATTCTTAAGGTATAAACTATAGGATTTACAAAGGAATTGGCGTAGAACAAGACAGTTACGGACTGGTGGATATTAAATAAGGCCTTTTTGGATAGTGTGTTGGATTCTCTTACACCGAGGACAGCGTTGAAACACCAGGGAAGAATGAAGATTGTGCTGAGAGCAGTGACAACGAATAACGTGGCTGTCAATTTACTGTCGGAGGTCCCTGCCCCAGAAAGCTGTGGAGGGACATTCCTTTTCACATTAAAGATAATAATCATATAGGATACTATGACAGTCGAAAGGACACTTATCATAAGTGAAGGCCAAACGAAAAAGGAGGCTTTTAAATCAGTAAGAAATAGCACAGCCGCTGCAGACGACAGGACAAGAGCTAATAGCCAAATGGAAACAACGGTCTTTGAATAGATCCAGTTCGTCAGTCGAGAATGTCTGAAAGGAAATAAAGTTGCATGAAGGCGTTCCAACGACAGCAAGGCAAGATTAAGCAGGGAGCAATTTTCAAAAAATTCATGAAAGTACATGACTGTGAACTTTTTCCAACTGAATCCACTTTCAGCTTCAAAGGTTTGCGTATGGTAAATATGCATGGGACCTGACACAGCTCCC
>NC_090885.1:54230637-54238137 GCF_036669925.1 Montipora capricornis
AAGTTTCAATCAAGAGCGTGTCTTTTTATCTTTGAACTGAATTTATTACCAAAGCTTAAAAAAATAAAAGACCTCAAAATGGGACAGGACATTACAAAATAATTAAACGCGTGAATGAACGTGTGAGGCAAAGAACCTTTGCTAGCACGACGTCTGGCTGACCTCTCAAATGGTTTTAATGACCCCCCCCCCCCCCCTCCCCCTCCACTTGAAAAAATTAACTGGAACGCTGCAGTTCAATACTACCCAACTCAGTGGCTTCTGTTTTTGTGTAACACGTACCACAGGCAACCCAGTGTACGCTCACGGAGCGTCTAGTCTCACACGTGAAAGACCAAATCCCGTTCATTACGTACTGACGAAATAAAATGATTCCGACCAAGGGAGCCTACATTTGGCATCCATTTGATCGGAGGTGAATAATATTCAATTTCTAATCACCTCACAGTCAGCAGAGTAAAACGTACTACTGAGGTGTTGTATATACTAACAAAAGAAATAACGATTTTCGATTCTCTTCCATGGAGACCATATACTTGTGACGCGATGATTAACGCTATGAGGCTGGATGCGACAGATGTCTTGGAGTATTTCGCTAAGAATATCCATTTCATTTCCGAAATCGGTAACACTTTGTCTAGTAAAGTAAAAAGCTGAGAGCGATAAAAGTTATGACCAAATAAATTAATTTTTTTTTTGTTGAGAGCGTTTTAAGGCTTTCGATCAGAGCTGGCTCTTTCCACCTGCCTCGTGCTGAACAACAACTCTCGGTATTTTCCCCAGATCAGAACTCAAATGTAGAATCCAATGTTATAGCATATAAAATATGAACATCTTGATACCCGTTTGGAAACTCTTATGTCCGATAAGGTTATGTCTTTTATCGAAACGTTGACACTCCACTATGTTTATCTTTTTTTTCCTTTTTTTTTGGTGACCGGAATTAAACTTAAGCCAAATCGTCTCTAAACTTTGGATGCATCGGCATAACAAACTAAAGTCACAGGCCCTTTATCTTAAACTACACATTATTTTATCCAGGATATACAGACGAAATCAACTTACTGGTCGTTTTCTTGACTGCAAATTTGCACCGTAAAAAGCTTCCTTCATTCTTACCCTTTTTTTTACGACAGTTTCATTAAAAAATTAAAGCTAAAGTTTTCCCTGTGATTTTTCAAACTGAAAAACTTTAATTCTAGAAATGCGAGCCTTAGTTGATGTAATCAGCTGTGCACCGTATGTTTAAACAAAAATTTCTTTTTGACCAATCCAGGCAGAGATTTACGATTCCTCATGTAATGGAAACAAATAGTTCCCAGTTTAATTTGCTGTTTTTAATTTCCGGGCAAAAGTACATCTTGTTTGTATTTTTAATACAGAAAATCATTCATTGGAAAGTGAAAGCGAAATTGCAGAAACGAAGGAAAGTTATCAGTTCCTTCCGATATACTGTATACAGGCATACGGTTTAATTAAATCCTAGTTAAAATTAGGTCCTTCATCGAACGGCAAAGGTTGACAACATTATGAACGCTTCAGCGTATTGAAGGGATATTTGCAATGGTTTGAAAGGAAAAAAGTTTACCCCCCACCTGTCTGAAGCAAATTTAGGTTTGGCGAGCACTTAATACTGACAGCTGTCAGGTGTCTTCTTCCTTGAGCAAGGAATATTACATAAAGCAACCCGGTACTTCACAGCAAAGGCCTTCGTATGGAGAAGTGTGACGGACAGTACCAGCAACCATACTCTAAGTTCCAGTATTTTAACGGAACCATTGGATACTTGGTATTGGATCATCCGTGGTATCATCGCTGTGCTGACAATCACTGGAAACGGCCGTCTCCTCATTTATTTTATGACTGGCAGACGGCATCTGCGAGTAACCAGTAACTGGTTCGTTCTATCCTTGGCGATTGCAAACTTTTGCATCGGTTTGTTGGTCACACCAAGTGAATTTGCATGCAAGTTTTATTTTCGATGCGACCTGGTACTTGCAGATTGTATTTTATAACTTTCTGCTGTTTTCTTCAACAACGAACCTTTGGGCCATGACAATCGACAGATACATTGGTCATTGTATTGTGCACTCCCTGAGGTATGCATCGTTGTTGACAACCGAGCGAGTAATTGCAATGGTGGCCATAGCCTGGAGTTCCTCGTTCGCTGCAACATTTGTTCGCCTCCTTTGGTTTGAAAACGATCACTTTCAACAGAAGATCGAAAAATATTATCTAGTGGCTGTGGTTGTTTTATTCGGCATTGTTTCTTGCCTTGTACTAATTTTTATTTATCTTCGTGTTGTCTTTATTTTACGAAAAGTATCCAAGCAAATAACCACCCAAGCAGTTGACATAAATCACAACTACAAACCAAAGGAGCTGAAATTTCGAAGCCGGCATAGGAGAAAAAAATTGTCTACAAGCCTTCTTGGCGCCGTTATCTCGTTATTTGTTCCGTCTTTGTAACAGCCTTAGTGTCTCTTTATCGTTTTGCTTTACCTACAGGCTTTGCTCTATTGAACCGTTCTCATGAAAGTAGCGTACTTGTTCGTTCATTTAAACTTCAGCGTTAATTTCGTCGTGTACGCATTGATCAAAAAAGATAATTTATTCGTCTTGAAATCAAACGTATGTTCTGTTGTCGCAATCCAGTCGAACCGCCTCAGCCTACTTTCAGTATTGTGGAGAATATTCCATGATGGAGTAGTAGCTGATCTAAGGGGTAAGCTGTTTTGTAACTGTGACTCTACGCATTAAGGCAAGTTTTTTTATTGGTGTTGTTATTAAATTTCCAAACTATTTTGTATCGCATTTTGGTCACGTGACCTTGAAACAGTCAAAAAATCCAGTCAAAAAAAATGAGTGGCGTTTTTTCATTTTTTTTATTTTTTTCCTGTGTTGAAATTCGGGAAGTTGTACACTAGGGTTTTTGCTGTCACCCCCCTTTTAAGCATTGGCTTTGAGCTCAGAGTCTTCTGTGCATATATCTTATGTAGGTTTCAGGGGGAAATAGAAATGCGTAGATTTCAAGTTATCCGGTGGGCACAGTAGAATCGTTAAGTAACCAGCAATGGTGTCGAGGTGGATGTAAAGCGAATGGCGTTTGAGCGGATCTTTAAACAAAATATACCCTTATGAAGCTCAAAAATGGAACGTCAATTTGATAAACAAGACAGGCGGTAAAAGATCATTATCTGGAATCTTCAAAGCGACGATTAATGGACTTCAACAACGACTGCATCTTTCGATCGACCGTCGAACAATGAGCTGTATTTCTAAATATTTTACAAACTGTGGTGTTGTGCCCAACACTGAAACCAAATGGCAAATTATGTGGTAACTTTGTCCGATTGAATATGGGTTTAACAGGCTCATTAAAGGAATCGAACTCCTTAAATGCATCTCCGATCTCTGTTGGCTGGATTTATATTTATTTGTACTCAACTTTGCACAGCCTTCAGGTAAAAAACAATTGGAAATTTGGCTGATTGTTGTTCGTCAAAAATTATTTGAAAGAAAGCCTGCTGTCCATTTTTTCCCTCATGATTCAAGGAAAGGGTTCTTCAGCAGAGGGTTTGATCCTGAATACTAGTGGGAAATTTATCTAAACAGACTTAACTGTTAGAGTGTAATGTGAAGTGCTACGTTTCTACCCCATAGGAGCAATGCGAGCGTTAGCCCTACTAATGACAATGGGGCCACACAAGGACAGAGAAAAACTCTTACCAGGGTGGGAATTGAAATCACGATCTTCGGTTTAGATCACCGCTACTCTACCGACTGAGCTACAAGATCAGACGGGAGAAGGCCGCGGGAACTGAAGATTATAAAGTCAATGAACAATGAACATGTACAAGTACAAGGAAGGATTACCTTTGTGCAATCGTTTTTCTCTGTCCTTGTGTGGGCCCATTTCCATTAGTAGGGCTAACGCGTACATTGCTCCTATGGGGTAGAAACCTAGCACTTCACATTACACTCTAATCAGTTAAGTCTGTTCAAATATAAGTGCTTCACGGCCAACGTTTGCAAAAACGTAATCCTTCCCGGAAATTTATCTAGTGGCGTATGGTTTAATTTTGACACGGAGTGTCACGGCTTGTTTGCACGCACGCAATAAAATGGGAAGTTTTTTTCTCCCTTCTAACAGCTGATTTTTTTTGTCTTTTTAAGGGGTGTTGTACCGAAATAATTAGTTGTTTCCCTTTAAGAGTAACTTAATCGTATCTAGCCCTCAAAATATGAGTCACTCCTTTTATCACCTGGAAGGCAAGACATCATCTCTAACGAATCAAAATTTAAGGAATCATTGGACATCTCGTAGATTAAAGTAAGTTAAAAACTTTCCAGTTTGGTGTACATCGTTTTTTTTAAAGTGCCTTTGTTCTTTATTCGATTTCCGTTTAAATATTGCTAGTGCTAATCACCCTTACTTGCAGTCGAGGACTGAATTGCGAAGGGTGCGGCTCACGACATCGGGCTGAAAGCATACATCATATAACATCTCGCAGATTAATAATAATAATAATAATGATATATTTATATAGCGCCTTCACTATATATTCGATGGCGCTGTTTACAACCGAAATTGGTTAAAGTTAAAAATTAAATTATACCTAAAATTATATTACAATAAATTATATTATCTGAAACCTAATGTAGATAATTAAAAATATTTTAATTAGTCTAAGTAAAATTTTTTGTATATTTATATTTATATAAATGACTGACGCTCATTGATAGGCAAGTCTAAATAAAAATGTCTTGAGTTCTTTTTTAGACTTTTGTAAGTTAGATATTTGTGTGATATTGTCAGGTAAACTGTTCCACAGTACGGGTCCAGATTTGAAGAAAGCCCTGTCTCCAAATGTTTTGCATTTAGCTTTTAGAACCAACAACTGTTCTTTATTTCTGAGATGGTAACGTCCTTCCGGCCTCACTCGTATCAGATTTTCCAAATATGAGGGTGCTAGGCCATGAAGCAGCGTTTGATTAACCACGTTGGCATTGGGTCAAGTGTGCAGGTAGCGTTGCTTGATGACATGATGATACGTTGGACACTGTCTTCTGTAAGTCGGGAAAAACGTTCTAATTTGGCGCGAAGAGATCAGGTCGGCTGTGATTGTCAAATTGCGTTGGTGTTTCGATTTTCATTATTCCCAGATGAGAACTTAAGGAGCAAGGATGGCACATTCGATTAGTGCGCGGCCTTGGTGCAAGAGGTCTTCAGTTCGATTGCCGGGTCTCACATGCTTGTTTCGACTTCTTTCCTTTCAGTGTAGATCAAGTAGCTTTAAGTACTCGTAAAATGGAGCACTGATGAAGACGGGGAAGTAAAATGAGAGCACCGTCTGCATCAGGTTTGTCAGTTGAATTACTGTTACGAGATATCGACGTTAAATATAGTTGCTTTATTTTACTTTTTGCTATTTTCAAAGTGGTCACTTGTACTACTGTTACGCAGGGTTTGAGGATCCAGAGATGCTGTTATGCATGTTACGCAATTCATCTGATCAGCGTCATCTGGAGAGACTGGCGTTGGGGTTCAGTACTCTTATGACACCTGATTAGCGCGGCATTCCGAAACTCTTGCATTCTTAAGGTATAAACTATAGGATTTACAAGGGAATTGGCGTAGAACAAGACAGTTACGGACTGTCTGATATGGAATTCTCTTACACCGAGGACAGCGTTGAAAAACGAGGGAAGAATGAGGATTGTGCTGAGAGCAGTGACGACGAATAACGTGGCTGTCAATTTCCTGTCGAAGGCCCCTGCCCCAGATAACTGTGGAGGGGCATTCCTTTTCACATTAAAGATAATAATCATATAGGATACTATGACGGTCGAAAGGACAATTATCATAACTGAAGCCCAAACGAAATAGGAGACTATTAAGTCAGTAAGAAATAGCGCAGCCTCTGCAGACGACAGGACAAGAGCTAATAGCCAAATGCAAACAACGGTCTTTAAATAGATCCAGTTCGTCAGTCGAGAATGTCTGAAAGGAAATAAAGTTGCATGAAGGCGTTCCAACGACAGCAAGGCAAGATTAAGCAGGGAGCAATTTTCAAAAAATTCATCAAAGTACATGACTGTGAACTTTTTCCAACTGAATCCATTTTTAGCTGCAACGGTTTGCGTATGGTAAATATGCATGGGCCCTGACACAGCTCCCACCAGCAAATCAGCCACAGCCAGGTTTATGATCAGGTACGTAGTGCACTTGCGTAGATGGTGATTTCTTGCAAAGGTGATGATAGTGAAGCCGTTTATAAGAAATATGATGACAAATTCAGCGATGTAAACTGCAAGCCACATGGTATTCAACCTTGCCGAAGGATCATCTGCTCATGTTTCATTCGGCATTCTCAAGCTAAGTCAGATTCAAATTGTCTGGCGTTGTCTCTTGCCTGTCTAATAAGTTGACAAATCAAAAGACTAAATTTGCTGATAAAGAAAGTCTCCCTTTTGTAGCCGGGGCCGAAATTGCAATTGGTTTTATCGATACGAGTGACTGGGGTCCTTTAAGAACAGTCACTGCGACGGCAACGTTCCATCCTGTTTACGTCGTACAATGTGGATGAAATTAATTATATTGGTGCGAGCGGTTTCAAAGTAAAAATAGAGACTACAGGGCTCACAGTTTTACGCTCACGTTGTCGTTAAAACCTCGAAATTGGTGATTTCTTGTTGTTACGCACTGCACCCCCAAAATATGTGCTAAAATGCGTGCTGCAAGTGCAGCACGATTTTTTTTTGTGGCGATGCCGTTGACGTGGCAGGTGGAAATTTGCGTTTTTCTACAAATCCATGAAACTTGTTTTATTTTAGTTCATTTCTTGCGTGTTTTCTACAGATATCTATCTTACTAGCAAATTTTTTTTTTCAAAAGCGAGAGACACTGAGCTGGAATGTACGGTGGCCCATAATTAAGTGACTTTGCAAATTAAAGAGTTGCTGCAAATAAAGTAAAGTTGCTGCACATAAAGTAAAGTTGCGGCTAATAAAATAAATTTGCTGCAAATAAAGTAAAGTTGCTGCAAATAAAAAAAAAATTGTTGCAAATTAAAACATCAAGAGTATGCGCGCGCACTTAAAGAAGGACAGGTACAAAACACTGGTCACAGGTCATTATTTTATCAATACAAAAACAACCCTAACTGTTTATATATGCAAACATTAGGCCTAATTAAGCCTAAGGTTAGCTTTAATGTATGTTTAGGATACTTCCTGTATTGTTAAAACAATGACCTGGGACCCGTGTTTTGTACCTTTCGTTCCTTCAGTGCGCGCGCATAATTTTAATGTTTTAATTTGCAGCAACATTCTTTTAATTGTAGCAACTCGTATTGTAAATTTTCAGAAACTATTGTGAATTTGCTTGCGGCAACTTTATTTTATTTGCAGCAACTCTTTAGTTTGCAGCTTGTTCCTTGTGGGCCACCGTATGGAATGAGAGATGTTGCATGGATTTATAACAAGCAATATTTTAAG
>NC_090885.1:54243137-54245637 GCF_036669925.1 Montipora capricornis
GCTTCTGTTTTTGTGTAACAAGTACCACGGGCAACCCAGTGTACGCTCACTGAGCGTGTAGTCTCACACGTGAAAGACCAAATCCCGTTCATTACGTACTGACGAAATAAAATGATTCCGACCAAGGAAGCCTACATTTGGCATCCATTTGATCGGAGGTGAATAATATTCAATTTCTAATCACCTCACAGTCAGCAGAGTAAAACGTACTACTGAGGTGTTGTATATACTAACAAAAGAAATAACAATTTTCCATTCTCTTCCATGGAGACCATATACTTGTGACGGGATGATTAACGCTATGAGGCTGGATGCGACAGATGTCTTGGAGTATTTCGCTAAGAATATCCATTTCATTTCCGAAATCGGTAACACTTTGTCTAGTAAAATTAAAAGCTGAGAGCGATAAAAGTTATGACCAAATAAGTTTAAAAAAATTTTGTTGAGCGCGTTTTAAGGCTTTCGATCAGAGCTGGGTCTTTCCACCTGCCTCGTGCTGAACAACAACTTTCGGTATTTTCCCCAGATCAGAGCTCAAATGTAGAATCCAATGTTATAGCATATAAAATATGAACATCTTGATACCCGTTTGGAAAATCCTTTGTCCGATAAGGTTATGTCTTTTATCATAGTTACCTACTAACTATGCTTTTATCGAAACGTTGACACTCCACTATGTTTATCTTTTTTTTCCTTTTTTTTTGGTGACCGGAATTAAACTTCAGCCAAATCGTCTCTAAACTTTGGATGCATCGGCATAACAAACTAAAGTCACAGGCCCTTTATCTTAAACTACACATTATTTTATCCAGGATATACAGACGAAATATACAATCAACTTACTGGTCGTTTTCTTGACTGCAAATTTGCACCGTGAAAAGCTTCCTTCATTCTTACCCTTTTTTTTACGACAGTTTCATTAAAAAATTAAAGCTAAAGTTTTCCCTGTGATTTTTCAAACTGAAAAACTTTAATTCTAGAAATGCGAGCCTTAGTTGATGTAAACAGCTGTGCACCGTATGTTTAAACAAAAATTTCTTTTTGACCAATCCAGGCAGAGATTTACGATTCCTCATGTAATGGAAACAAATAGTTCCCAGTTTAATTTGCTGTTTTTAATTTCCGGGCAAAAGTACATCTTGTTTGTATTTACAATACAGAAAATCATTCATTGGAAAGTGAAAGCGAAATTGCAGAAACAAAGGAAAGTTATCAGTTCCTTCCTATATACTGTACACAGGCATACGGTTTAATTAAATCCTAATTAAAATTAGGTCCTTCATCGAACGGCAAAGGTTGACAACAGTAACTGGTTCGTTCTATCCTTGGCGATTGCAAACTTTTGCATCGGTTTGTTGGTCACACCAAGTGAATTTGCATGCAAGTTTTATTTTCGATGCGACCTGGTACTTGCAGATTGTATTTTATAACTTTCTGCTGTTTTCTTCAACAACGAACCTTTGGGCCATGACAATCGACAGATACATTGGTCATTGTCTTGTGCACTTCCCGAGGTATGCAACGTTGTTGACAACCGAGCGAGTAATTGCAATGGTGGCTATAGCCTGGAGTTCCTCGTTCGCTGCAACATTTGTTCGCCTCCTTTGGTTTGAAAACGATCACTTTCAACAGAAAATCGAAAAATATTATCTAATGGCTGTGGTTGTTTTATTAGGCATTGTTTCTTGCCTTGTACTAAATTTTATCTTCGTGTTGTCTTTATTTCACGAAAAGTATCCAAGCAAATAACCACCCAAGCAGTTGACATAAATCACAACTACAAACCAAAGGAGCTGAAATTTCGAAGCCGGCATAGGAGAAAAAATTTGTCTACAAGCCTTCTTGGCTCCGTTATCTCGTTATTTGTTCCGTCTTTGTAACAGCCTTAGTGTCTCTTTATCGTTTTGCTTTACCTACAGGCTTTGCTCTATTGAACCGTTCTCATAAAAGTAGCGTACTTGTTCGTTCATTTAAACTCCAGCGTTAATTTCGTCGTGTACGCATTGATCAAAAAAGATAATTTATTCGTCTTGAAATCAAACGTATGTTCTGTTGTCGCAATCCAGTCGAACCGCCTCAGCCTACTTTCAGTATTGTGGAGAATATTCCATGATGGAGTAGTCGCTGATCTAAGGGGTAAGCTGTTTTGTAACTGTGACTCTACGCATTAAGGCAAACGGGCTGGATAAAATTCCTGCTTCAATTCTTGAATTTTGAGCGAGCATAGTTGTATCATCGTTGACTTGCGTTCCGTTTAACCTTAATTCATTCAGCGGGGAAACGAAATGGAGCAATATTTTTCTCATATGACCTAAAAACGTTCATCGCTGCAAAGGAGGCGAATGGCGATTACAACTCAACACTGCAAGGATATCTTAAAAGACTTAAGGACGGTGCCTACTATTGTTATTGCTCATACGTTCTGCGCATCTCGAGATACTCGGATTTCATAAGACTGCTCAAGTGTATATATTAAGGCTTGACCAATCTAATTATTATG
>NC_090885.1:54255637-54263137 GCF_036669925.1 Montipora capricornis
CAAAATACAAAATAAATGTTGCTTGAGAGCGAGGCTAGTAAGTCGTATCGGCACATAAGCAAAAGAGTACATTTTTGGCCTCCATTTATGAATTCGGTCTATGGGTAGATTTTATCTGGTGGACACAGTAGAATATTTAATTAACCTGCAAAGGGGTCGAAAGTCATTATATCTCGAATGTCGTTTCAGTGGATCTTTAAGGAACATATACCCTTATGGAGCTCTAGAATGGAACTTCAATTGGATAAACAATTGTACAGGCGGGGAAAAATATAAATATCTGGCCCGGGTTGCTCAAAGCAGGGTTCGCGCTAACCAGCGTTAAATACCTTCTTAACCAACGGTTAGCGCTAACCAGGCTTCGAGCAACTGGCCCCTAAAATCTTAAAAGCGACGAGTAATGGACTTTGACAACAATTGTATCTTTCGCCATAGGATATCACAAAGTGAGCTTTATTTCCTATATTATTTTACAAACTGTGCTGTTATGTGCAACACCGAAACCAAATGGCAAATTCTGTATGGGTGCAAAACGAATCGAACGCCTTGAATGCATCACAGTGTTTGCTGAAGTTGCATCTCAGTTGTCTGGCAATTTACATTTATTTTGTACTCCACTCTGCACAGTTTTCAGGTAAAAAAATAATTGAAAATGTGATAGTGAAGAATTATTGGAAAGAAAGCTTATTGTCTATCTTGTGCTTTGTTATTCACGAAAAAGGTTCTTACGAAAAGGGTTTGATCTGAAGTTTATTTAATCACGGATTGTGTTTCTTGTTTACACGCACGCAATTAAAATAGAAAGGGGATTTTTTTGTTTGCTTCAATAAAATTTACGTTGGAAAAGGTTTAACTGGCATTTTTCGTTCAAATGAACGGCCAAAAATAAAGCTTTTTAACGACCTTTTAGAATATTTTTTGATATCTACTTTAATATTATCTGTCAAAAATTTGCATAATAAGCTTGAAATAAACACACTCAAGAAATTTAGTCGCATTTACCTCTTCGTCGAGTTCTCGTTAATATTTTACTTTCTTCAGGTAATAAAAACAATTTGAAATTTGACTAAGAAAGCTTGTTGTCCATTTTTTGCCTTGGTTCTTCAGTGAAGGGATGTATCAACATTGCTCCAGACAAGATTGCTTCCCGACCCAACAGATGAAATGTAAATATTCAGTTAAATATTGCAACAAAATTGAAAAAGGAAAGACGGAAGTGTCAGCTAAAAATTACGTTTTTAAACTCTGAAAGAAGAACGATTAACATTGTTCCCTGTAGTTCATTCAATGTAAACAAGAACCTTGACACAAGGTCATCACGTGCACCCTTGTGGTTGCCTAGCACGTGGTCAATTTCTTCCTTTTGACATAACATCGTGACCTTCCCTTGATTCTTAGAAGTCAGAGACGAGACTGCAGAAATTTTACTGTGACCTTTTATTGACTGCTTTGAGTTCGTTTCTTATGTCTCAGATACTGGAATAGTATTGACTTAACCTTTTATCGTTTCGTTTTGTTTGTAGCAAGCTCCATGCAATTGTCAATGCAAATATCAAAATAAACGATCTTTTTTATGTTACTGTATGTGGATTATAAGCCATTTTAAGTTGTATTAAGAAGAGTAAATTTTTGCTGTTCTTTTTTCTGCTGGAACTTATTTTTGCGGATCAAGTATCATCCGCAAATCCGCAAAAATTAAACCCAGCAAAATAAAAGTGCTAACCCGGTAACTCCCAGCTTTTGCGATATTATTTGCTGCAAACGTAAAACCAAAGAAAATTTTTACCTGTCATCAGATTACTGAAAAGAAGAGGAATTATGAAGCGGAAACAACATGTTCAGTCCTTTCTTAGTGTTTGGCATAAACGATTGCTCAGTGCAAACATGCATGCATGACATGCAGGAAAGCGTCCGTCACAGCAATTTGCAGTTAGTTTTTTTGCAAGGGCTATGTCAAGTTATTTTAGGGTGTTGCGGGGAAATATTTAGTTAATCACGAGTTTAAAACTCGAACATGGTAATAAGGAATTCCTTTACCGATAAAATTATACATCGTTGCATCACAAACTAAATGATTCTGAGAAGAAAGACGACCTTTATCCAGGCGATTTCTTATAAACTTGAAAAACGTCGTGCCGACCTTTCTCAAGATTACCCAAATGTAATGCACCTATCAATGTTAAGGCCGAGTCCATTTACATTCATCCGTGCTTCTCTTTCTTTTTGCAGTATTTCTTTTATGTTGTTCAACAGTTTTAATTGGTTATTGCAATGTTTCATTCTACCTTTTGGGCATTTTGCGAATCATGGAATTATATCATTTTGCGTAATATAGCCCCTTTAAAGAAGAGACGAGTAAGTTTCAATCAAGAGCGTGTCTTTTTATCTTTGAACTGAATTTATTACCAAAGCTTAATAATAATAAAAAAAAAATGGGACAGGACATTACAAAAGAACCTTTGCTAGCACGACGTCTGGCTGACCTCTCAAATGGTGTTAATGACCGCCCTCCCTCCCCCCCCCCCCCCCCCTCCCCGCTTGAAAAAATTAACTGGAATGCTGCAGTTCAATACTACCCAACTCTGTGGCTTCTGTTTTTGTGTAACTCGTACTATAGGCAACCCAGTGTACGCTCACGGAGCGTCTAGTCTCACACGTGAAAGACCAAATCCCGTTCATTACGTACTGACGAAATAAAATGATTCCGACCAAGGGAGCCTACATTTGGCATCCATTTGATCGGAGGTGAATAATATTCAATTTCTAATCACCTCACAGTCAGCAGAGTAAAACGTACTATTGAGGTGTTGTATATACTAACAAAAGAAATAACGATTTTCGATTCTCTTCCATGGAGACCATATACTTGTGACGCGATGATTAACGCTATGAGGCTGGATGCGACAGATGTCTTGGAGTATTTCGCTAAGAATATCCATTTCATTTCCGAAATCGGTAACACTTTGTCTAATAAAGTTAAATGCTGAGAGTGATAAAAGTGTTGACCAAATAAATTAAAAACTTTTTTGTTGAGCGCGTTTTAAGGCTTTCGATCAGAACTGGGTCTTTCCACCTGCCTCGTGCTGAACAACAACTCTCGGTATTTTCCCCAGATCAGAGCTCAAATGTAGAATCCAATGTTATAGCATAAAGAATATGAACATCTTGATACCCGTTTGGAAACTCTTATGTCCGATAAGGTTATGTCTTTTATCGAAACGTTGACACTCCACTATGTTTATCTTTCCTTCTTTTTTTTTTTTCGGTGACCGGAATTGAACTTAAGCCAAATCGTCTCTAAACTTTGGATGCATCGGCATAAGAAACTAAAGTCACAGGCCCTTTATCTAAAAACAAAACATTATTTTATGCAGGATATACAGACGAAAAATACAATCAACTTACTGGTCGTTTTCTTGACTGCAAATTTGCACCGTGAAAAGCTTCATTCATTCTTACCCTTTTTTTTACGACAATGCCATTAAAAATTTGCATAAAATGACAACCACTTTTCTTTTACAAATTAGTTGAGGCGTCTACTTCTTTTTTTTGCCCTTTCAATTAAGTTTACATCGGACCATGAAGTTAAATATAATCGAAAAACTCCACCACACACTGTCTGTCATTCATCTCTCTGTATTCAGGAAGACTTGAAATGTGGACAAACGTTACGTTTACAGCTCAGTTGGTCGACCGTGTCTTCCTTTTACTTTAATTTTGAGCCTTGTATTTATAATAATTATTTTTTTTATGAAAGAAAAAGAAAAGAAAGAAAGTAAGTTCATTTACGTGTCAAGTCTTGTAGTGCTGGAGTACTAATTGGGGACACTGTAAACTGAACTCAACAAATTAACGCAAATTGTGGCTTCCCCGTACGCACACCTGGCGTCCCGAGGAGTTTCCGCTTAACGGCGGCTCGAGCGCTACATAGAACACATCACACATGTAAAGTGCATAACAACATGGCGGGAAGCACTACTCCCCGACGCGGTTACCTAGCTAATTGGCAAAAACCGCAGACACTTAATCTATTACTGCGGTACTGCAGTAACATGGCTCCTTAACTGACAGTGTGTTTACAGTTGCAAAATATGAAAACTTTGAATTTGCATGTAAATAGGTCTTTAGAACAAAAAAATTTACTAAGTTCGAGCCCATATAGACTTATCCTCAAAAGATACTGTAAATATCTGTTCAAACGTTAAACACCAACGGTGAGGTTTTTCCTTGGATGAACCCATTTGTGTCTAACTTGTAACATTTGAAGATATTCTTCACGCCATCTCAGCCAAAGTTCTCTGGCTTGTAGCAACGTTGTATTTCTAACTTCTACAACTCAATGATTTCTTGTCACCATTTCTCCCACTCTGGGCGTAGATAGTCAGGTACAGGGCTGTCGCAATCCAACTTATCCTGGCACATTTGCTGGAGAATCTGCTTTCCTTTGAGCGTTACAGGAGCTAAGTATCCATTGGGATCATAAATAGGGCCGACAATTGATAGCACTCCTCTTCTGGTTAAAGGGCGATCGCGAAGCTTGATACGGAACCGGAAGCTGTTTACGCCTGAGACCGTCTAGTTTCAGTTCTGCCAGTATCACAGGACAATATTCACCCGAACAAGGTGAGATTCAGCTCAGTGGTAGAGTATCCGAAGGAAGAATCGGGGGGTTGTCACGTAGGTTCGACTCCTGCAAAGGAGTCCTCAAGTTCTTTCCGATTACCTCCGAGTCAACATCGAAAAGGTACATCTCTTTATTATTGCTGTAAACAGTTGGTTCGCTCTTGGACTAAAAGGGACTCCTCCTGATGTTTATATGCGAGCGTTAACCGTGCTCCTTCAGCTTGGTTCAGGTCGGCTGTGATTGTCAAATTGCGTTGGTGTTTCGATTTTCATTATTCCCAGTTGAGAACTTAAGGAGCAAGGATGGCACAGTCGGTTAGTGCGCGGCCTTGGTGCAAGAGGACTTCAGTTCGATTCCCGGATCTCACATGCTTGTTTCGCCTTCTTTCCTTTCAGTGTAGCTCAAGTAGCCTTAAGTACTCGCAAAATGAAGCACTGATGAAGAGGGGGAAGTGAAATGAGAGCACCGTCTGCCTCCGGTTTGTCAGTTGAATTACTGTTACGAGTTATCGACGTTAAATATAGTTGCTTTACTTTACTTTTTGCTATTTTCAAAGTGGTCACTTGTACTACTGTTACGCAGGGTCTGAGGATTCAGAGATGCTGTTATGCGTGTTACACAATTCCTCTGATCAGCGTCATCTGGAGAGACTGGCGTTGGGGTTCAGTACTCTTATGACACCTGATTAGCGCGGCATTCCGAAACTCTTGCATTCTTAAGGTATAAACTATAGGATTTACAAAGGTATTGGCGTAGAACAAGACAGTTACGGACTGTTTGATGTTAGATTTGGCCTTTATGGATAGTGCGTTGAATTCTCTTACATTAAGGAAAACGCTGAAAAACCAGGGAAGAATGAAGATTGTGCTGAGAGGAGTGACAACGAATAACGTGGCCGTCAATATCCTGTTGGAAGCCCCTGCCCCAGATAGCTGTGGAGGGACATTCTTCTTCACATTAAAGATAATAATCATATAGGATACTATGACGGTCGTAAGGACAATTACAATGAGTGAGGTCCAAACGATTTTGTAGGCTTTTGAGTCAGTAAGGAATAGCGCAGCCTCTGCTGACGCCAGGACAAGAGCTAATAGCCAAATGCAAACAACGGTCTTTAAACAAACCCAGTTCATCATTCGAGAGTGTCTGAAAGAAAATAAAGTTGCATGAAGGCGTTCCAACGACAGCAAGGCAAGATTGAGATGGGAGCAATTTGCAGAAATGTTTTCAAAGAATATGACTGTGAACTTTTTCCAACTGAATCTACTTTCAGCTTCAAAGGTTAGCGTATGGTAAATATGCATGGGCCCTGACACAGCTCCCACCAGCAAATCAGCCACAGCCAGGTTTATGATCAGGTACGTAGTGCACTTGCGTAGATGGTGATTTCTTGCAAAGGTGATGATAGTGAAGCCGTTTATTAGAAATATGATGACAAATTCAGGGATGTAAACTGCAAGCCACGTGGTATTCAACCTTGTCGAAGGATCATCTGTTCCTGTTTCATTCGGCATTCTCAAGCTAAAGTTGCTGCAAATTAAAGTTGCTACAAATTAAAAAAAGATGCTGCAAATAAAATAAAGTTGCTGCAAATTAAAGTGTCTGAAAATTTAAAATAGTTGTTGCAAATTAAAACATCAAGAGTATGCGCGCGCACTGAAGGAAGGACAGGTACAAAACAGGTCATAGGTCACAGGTCATTGTGTTATCAATGCAAAAACGACCGTAACTGTTTACAAATGCTAACATTAGGTCTTATTAGGCCTGAGGTTAGCTTTAATGGATGTTTAGAATACTTCTCGTATTGTTAAAACAATGATCTTTGCCCCGTGTTTTGTACCTGCCATTCTTTCAGTGCGCGTGCATACTTTTGATA
This sequence comes from Montipora capricornis, assembly GCF_036669925.1. Lineage (NCBI taxonomy): Eukaryota > Metazoa > Cnidaria > Anthozoa > Scleractinia > Acroporidae > Montipora > Montipora capricornis. Next base: position 54,262,138 of record NC_090885.1, read on the forward strand.
TTTTAATTTGCAGCAACATTCTTTTTTTGCGGATCAAGTACCATCCGCAAATGCTATTTGCTGCAAAGGTAAAACCAAAAAAAGTTTTGACCTGTCATCAGATTAGACTGAAAAGAAAACGAATTATGAAGCGGAAACAACATCTTTAGTCCTTTCTTAGTGTGTGGAATAAACGTTTGCTTAGTGCAAACATCCATGCGTGACATGCAGGAAACGTCCGTTACAGCAATTTGCTGTTAGTTGTTTTGCAGACCATTTCATTTAAAGGGGCTATGTCACGTTATTTTAGGGTTTTGCGGGGAAATCTTTAGTTAATCACGAGTTTAAAACTCGAAAATGGTAATGAGGAATTCCTTTACCGATAAAATTATCGCTACATCACAAACTAAATGATTCTGAGAAGAAAGACGACCTTTATCCAGGCGATTTCTCATAAACTTGAAAAACGTCGTGCCGACCTTTCTCAAGATTACCCAAATGTAATGCACCTATCAATGTTAAGACCGAGTCCATTTACGTTCATCTATGCTTCTCTTTCCTTTTGCAGTATTTCTTTTAAGTTGTTCAACAGTTTTAAGTGGTTATTGCAACGTTCATTCTACTTTTTGGGCATTTTGCGAATCATGGAATTATATCATTTTGCGTGACATAGTCCCTTTAAAGAAGAAACGAGTGAGTTTCACTCAAGAGCGTGTATTTTTATCGTTAAACTGAATTTATTACCGCAAAGGTTAAAAATATAACAGGCCTCAAACTGGGACAGGACACTACGAAAAAAAATTAAACGTGTGAACGTGTGAGGCAAAGAGCGGGTGACCCCTCAAATGGTCTTAATGACCCCCCACTTGAAAATATTAACTGGAACGCTGCAGTTCAATTGCACCCAATTCAGTGGCTTCTGTTTTCGTGTAACACGTACCACAGGCAACTCAGTGTACGCTCACGGAGCGTCTATTCACACATGTGAAAGATAAAGAAGCAATATTCTCACTGCATACGG
>NC_090885.1:54268137-54273137 GCF_036669925.1 Montipora capricornis
AATGGTTTACAAGTCGTACAGTTTGTGAAGCGTATATCATTAGAGAGACTTAGGGTGTATATACAAGTCCACGACCCGTACGACTCGTACGACTTGTACGGGTCGTGAAAGAATGGTTTACGAGTCGTACAGTTTGTGAACTGCATATCATTGGGGGACTTAGAATGTATATACAAGTCCACGACTCGTACCGCTCGTACGGGTCGTGAAACAATGGCTTACGAGTTCTGCGATTCTTTCAGCGAGAAAGTGGCAGTTCTAAAACGGATACAGTTCTTACGGAAGTCACCTTACAAACTATCTACTATAAAACAATGATTATACCATATCAAAACTGTTCTTTAGCCTGTTTATTTGACAAAGTTTGGCCATGCACGATGAGGTAATTTGATGAATTTGTTGCTCATAGGTTAAGTTGTTATCTAAAATTATTCCGAGATCCTTGGCGCTGGAAACAGGTGTGATCTCTTTCCCCAAGAAAGAGATCACGATTTCGTTAGGAAGCCTGCGCAGTAGTTGTTGTGTACCGACCATTAGGAACTTGGTCTTTTCAAGGACGATAGGAAAACTGTAACAGGTACTAATGGCTTAAATAGAAAGTCAACACTCAACGTTAAGCGAAACCGCTGCAGGCGATCGACAGTAGAAATTCTTTCGTACCGTTTGTTTGGTAAGTAGGGTAGGGATCGTAAGTACTGTTAGTATTGTAAGTATTGTTAATAATGTAAGAATAGTAAGAATTGTAATAATTGTAAGTAATGTTTTGCATAAAAAAAAAGTAAAAATAAATAAAAAAGAAATTATTTCGTATACCTCCGATTTCGGGAAACCAGCAAACGAAGAGAACACAAAAAGTGACAATATTCATGACATGTGGATGACGTAGAATGAACATGTGGCCACAAAAATATTCTGTTTTATTTTCTATTTACAGAAACTAGCCGATGATAACAAACGTTACAATTTGTGGATACGAGGAAGGAGTATATACTGTCCCCATTTTATAACGTGGTATGCCCTGTCGGGGGCTTCTCAGGTAATTATAATTTCAGGAAGTCAATTCATTGAGGTTCGATGAAGGCCAAGATCTGAGATTGGCAGATTAGCCTTTTAAAGCAAGGAGCTGCTTTGTGCTAGAACCTTCTCCCTGATTCATTCAAAGATTCCCTTTGTCTAGATTCTTTTAAGAGGATACTCAGAGAAAGCTAACACTTCCTAAAAGCTATAAATTTCGCCAAATCCTCTTGTAGCGTTTCTTTTAAGTCACTCGAAACAGATTCAGCAACTGGAAACTGGCAACCAAATCAAGTGAAACATAAGAATAACTACTTAGAACATTGAAGGAATTAAGGTTTTAATAAAACAGCAAATACAAAGGAGGCAGGGAAGGGCAAAATTGAAGAAGATTAAAATGGATTGCAATCAGGGTTTTTGAAAACTGCTCAGTCTAACAGTTTTTTAAAGTTTATCTGTGTTTTTTGTAACTTCAATTATGTATGCTCGACAGACATTTTTTCGCCAGGAAGCTTTGTTTTGGTATTAAAAGAACTTTACTCACCCACTTTACATTGCGCGCCTACATTACTTCAGTCGCCATTTTCAGAGCCCCCGAAACTCTAAATTCTATGACTGTGTAAAGTAATCTGTTTCGATCGGACATCAAATGGTTCTATATAATTCTGTTTTCCATTGGAAAATAAGCCATGTTTATTAGAATTTGAGTTTCTTATATTATTTATGTATAACTTGCTCTTCGCAACATGTTATTGAGTGGAAATGGAATCTGCTCTTGGAATACCATAGGTAGCCCAAGTTCGCGTCACTAGAGAGCGTGTACTTATTAATTACTGGTGGGAAGATGACCTTTGAGTGCAAGCGGTGTTGCGTTACAGGCAGTCGTTGAGAATTTGAACGCGTTATAAGACTTTGTATGGGAAATAAAATACCGTCGATTATGAAGCCTAAAAAACGCTCAATTTAACGTTCATTCAATAAAATGAATAAAACTGACTCATCCCTGTTGTATTCTTGTACATTTTGGTGCTTATTTTACCGTTTCGAGAATTCCGTGTTTTCACTGTTCTAAGACGAAGTGAAGGTAGCACACTAAGATTTCTACCGTAGTCAGTGTTTTCGAGACGCAAACCGCCTCTGAGCTGACTACGGTCGAAATCTTAGTGTGCTGCCTTGAATTCGTCTTAGAACAGTGAAAACACGGAATTCCCGAAACGGTAAAATAAGCACCAAAACGAAAGAAGTGAAAGAAGTGAACAAAATCTGATATAGGTGATGGCAGTATAAAATACAAAAAGCCCTTTTGCTTTCTTTTGAAGCTGCAGTACCTTTCCTACTCCAAAACTTAAAACTGAGTTTTTTTCTGACAACTCTGACTTTAATTTTTCATTTTCAAGAAGAAGTGTGTTCACTGTTTGTTGTGAGGTTTCTAGTTCAGTCTTCAGGCTTGTGATTTCAACTGTGAGTGCCAGATAATCGAGTGGAGAGGACCCTGTAAGACGAAAAAAAAGTTAGTCCAATCTAAAAAAAAATATCGAAGAGATAAAATGTTGAGCTTGAAAGATTTTTTAGTATTATTTATTCTGTTTTATTCATTTCCTTTTTTCTATTCTTCTATTAGGTCTAGATAGCAGCAACAATATAGATAGTCGTATAAACATAACAACGTTCTTTAATTTTCCTGACATGTATCAACGATACATCTGTAATCTTAAGTGTTACATATTGTGAAATCGCCGTTGAATTTAAAGCGCGCGCGATCTTAAAAACCTCGTTACATTGCGTTGTCAATATTGCGTATTAAATCAAAACAGAACATAACAAAAATTTTAATGAGTGACGCTTAGTTCCTTACAGGGAGAGAGTCAGATGCGCACATTTGGAAGCGGTCAGCGGTCAGTGGGAATGGCGGACTTGTGTTTTTCGGCCCCCACTATCTAGCGATATTTTCGATATTTTTGTGTGTTTTAGTTAGATATTTCTTCTACGCTATCGTCATTTTGCTTCCACTTTCTATAATCATGCCCAACAAAAGTAAATCTAGTTCGAAACTGAGTTCTGCTGAAGCAGTGGAAGGGTGCGAAGATGCCGATTTCGCTTCGGTTAGTGTTTTCCGAGAGCTTCTGCAATCACAAGAGCGTATGTTCAAGAACTTCGTGGAATCCATTGCGGCAAATCTAACTAAGAGGGTCGATGATCTAGTGACTAAAATTGCAGACCTGAAAGCAAGTCTTGAATTCAGCCAGAATGATATTGAAAAACACACAACGCAGATTACTTTGCTTGATACGAATTTACAATTGGCGGTTGAGGAGATCACCAAGCTCCAAACACTTGGCACAAAGCAGAAATAAAATATTAAGGTAAGCAACTACGAACCTCGCCTTCCAGATCTCGCCGCACTGGAGATCAAGAAGAAACATGGGAAAGGTGAGTACTAATTAACCTGCGTGGCAGGCGTTCGAAGGGGAAAGGGATAACCGCGGGAGAACGAGGAGGGTGGGAGTGAAAGGACCCCCTAATTAATATGCATACATAAGGCAGCTGCCAAATCTCTAACTGTCAAATGGCATCCAATCAAAAACATTCACAGGAAAAATGCGCAACGCAGGAATGTGGTTTAGTGCGCCATTATTCCAAAAAATCTCACGGCGGAGAGAAGTGTGAGACCAAAACACCGTCGCCCGAAAAAGGAGCAATTTTCAACGACGTGGGACGAGTTTCTGAAACGAGTTTACTGGCGTAATATGTCTCAACAAAATCGTGTGTGAATTTGTTTAGACCATCACTGACAAAGAAATCGTTTGCCTGAACGACTAACAAATGTGGCTGGAATCCACTGAAAAAAAAAAATGTCGAAAATTCTTCACAACTTGTTTGCAACGTGTGTGTAAGGAAAATAAAACACTGTTGCATAATCTCGAGTTTCTATCCAAGCGTTTCGAATCAGATCAAAAAGACAAAGTTGGCGGTCTTTTTTAAGATGGTTTAGGTGAGAGCTCGAAAACAAACTGACGTTGAATTCAGCCGTAATAGGTTGGTGTTACGATTTTTATGATTAGAATCTGAGCGTAAAAAGATCGAAAAACAATAGCGTCCTCCCCTTCTCCCACACTCTCCGGTTCCGGATTCCAGATTTCCTGGTTTTCCATACGCCCTTGTCTACACGGACTACAGAAAGAGTTTGATAGGTGCAAGGCGAGATCTTGTAAAAAATGCCGTTCCTTCCATTTTTACTTGGTCAGTTCATAACGATGAAGTGAGTCAGAGTTCTGAGAGAGCAAGAATTCGCGGGGACAAAACGACTAAGCCATTCGCCGGTCCTTTGGATATGGAAACCGAGAGCACAACAGGTACGTTTGAAGCAATGACTGCGTCTAAAAATAATCCCCCGGAAGCGGATTTGGATGGCAAACCACAAGACAGAGATTTAGTTGCTGAGATTTGTGATCTGAGATAAAGGCTCTCTCTATCAAAATTTGGCTTGGAACGATTTGCATCCAGTGACGATGACATCTTCTTTTACACAGGATTTCAGAGTTACACTGCTTTGATTGCATTTTGGAACTTCGTTAAACCGCGCTCAGAGTCTCTGCTTAGCTGGAACAGGGCACGTGCCAAAGTGAACGGAAATCTTGCTGACACTGCGTTTCCTTACTTACAAGGCCAGACAAAAGAAAAGCAACGAAAACGAGAAATACAGCCCATTGATCAGTTATGGATGTTTCTGACAAAGATGCGGCATGGATTATTCGAGCGTGACCTGGCACACAGATTTGATGTGTATGTAAGTACTGTCTCTGATGTGGTTGTCACATGGGCAAACTATCTTTACATATTACTGGGAAGTTTGTGTAGGGCCTATACAGTTAGGTTAAGGAATACGGTGTTAACCCCTCTCCCCCCAGCAACAAAAATGTAGCAAGGAATCATGGGAAGAATAAAGACACGAGGTGGTTGTTGTCCGCCATTTTAGAATGTGTGTG